>NC_091543.1:7127500-7397500 GCF_030788295.1 Drosophila virilis
TTGACAAATTGATTGACTGAATGACTGACAGACTGACTACTGACTGATTAAATGAATGACTGACTAAATAACTAACTGATTGACTGACTAGCTGACGATTGATTGACTGACTGACTGATTGATGATCAACGCACAGCCCAAACACTAAAAGCTAGGAAAGTGTAGTTTTCACTGTTCTTACCTTATTTAATGCAGATGCACGCTGAGACGAGGTTTTTGGAAAAAGAACTTTGTTGCAATTCATTCGCGACGTCTTTCGCACCTTTCAAAAAATCGTAAGCTTCCTTTGTGGTAACTTTTCAAGCTTTTGGGCCTTCGATTCGTCATTAAAATGTTAAGCACAAAACTTGTCACCGGCAATGCCGTGCATAATTATATAATTATTGCAATATTCCAATTGATTATTTATTGTTTCTTATGAGTTCCTCTTCTTTTGTGCTTGCAGCTCGCAGTCAAATGAGCGTCAATTTCTGAAGGACTTCATAAGCGGCGCGCCCGGCTCCTCGGGCGCACGTCTGGCCGCCTGGCTGCAGCCGGAGTCGCGCCTGGATCCCAATAAGTGAGTAGCTGCCAAGGCTGTCTATAATCCCCCAAAGTAAAAACCAACTAATCCGACGCATACATTTTCCGTTGCTCTCTCAGATGCGAGCTGAACACGATAACGGAGCCGCTGCGCTATGGCTGGCCCACCCAGGTGACGGTGACGATCCGGGATCAGTATGGCGATGCTGTGCTGGTGCCGGAGCTGAAGGTGGAGATAAAGGCCATACCGACGGGCCCGGATCGCAGCGGCGGCGGCGGACTGGGCGGCAATCAGAAGATGCGACGCACCTCCTATGCGGACGAGGGCGCCAATGCAAACGGACACAGTCTGGGCGCCCAGCTGGGCGGCATGGCGCCGCCGCCGCGTCTCAACTATGAGGCGACCACCAAGGAGAAGATGTGCTTCAAGGCGATCACATTCATGAAGCCCTACACGAACTATTCGTTCGAGGAGCTGCGCTTCAGCAGCCCCATCCAGACGCGCACCACCGAAGCGCTCAACGCCCAGGACATGGAGGATGGCACCTTCAGCGTGCACTGGACGCCCAATTCCGTTGGCGGCTATTGTCTGGCCGTCACCATCGATGGCATACCCCTCGAGGAGGTCTATCGCGTCGAGGTCAAGGAGGGCATGCTGCCACCGCCGACGCAGCGCTCCAGTGCGACACGCCGGCCGCAGGCGCCGAGCAAGCTGCGTCGCTTTCAGGCGCAGCACAGTGCCGGGCTGCGCATACGCTCCCATCCCACGCTGCAGTCCGAGCAGGTGGGCGTGGTGCGGCTGGGCGGCATCATATCGTTCATTGACGAGATCGAAAACGACGACGGCATCTGGCTGCGTCTCTCGACCGAATCCATACGCCAGCACTGCACCATGGGCTGGTATCCGACGGAGGCCTGGTGTCTGCAATTCAATCAGCATCTGACACGCACCCTGCTCCAGCCGGTCAGCGATGCCACAACACCGGCCAAGTCCGGCAGGTGCGCTAAGTCCGGCACAGACACGGCGGAGGCGCCGCCGGCCAGTCCCAGCGGCAGCAATGCGGACAGTCCCAGCAGTCCCGGACGCAGGCACAGCAAATCGCCGACAGAGCGCAAAATCTTTGAGCCCGTCATCGCGTCCAGCAGCAGCAGCTGCTCAACAAATCCCTTTCTGCTGCCCGCCAAATCCAACGAGCAGCTCGACACGGACAGCACACTGGCCACGGCCACAACGGAGCTGCTGCCGGCCAATCTGGGCTCAGCGCTGGCGGGCGTTGTGGGCGGCGGCGCCATCAAGCTGCAGGCGCTACAAAAGTGGTTCAAGGGCGATGCCGGCGACGCAACCGCCACGGATGCCAGCAGTCAGCCAGCCAGTCAGGCGGGCACATCGCCGCCGCTGGCCGCCGTCTCTGTGCGCGAGCTGGTCCGTGTTATGGGCGGCCCGGAGACAACGATGCCGCCGATGCGCGGCAATGGCAATTGTCGCGAACAGGAGCCGGGCGCAGCGGATGCTGGTGGCGGCGACTTTGATATAGCCAGCGTGCGGCGCATGAACTTCACGGCCAGCCAGACGGCGGCGCTGCTGTCGACGCCCAAGCATACGCCGCGGCGTGCCGCCCAGCCGGCCGCCAGCGAGGCGGAGCAGCAGCAGCAGCTGGCCCAGCTGGAGGATGAGCTGAGCGTTCTGCAAATAACGACAACAACAAACGAAGCCAGCGAAACGCAAAGTGAGCTGCAAATTGGTGGCACAGATGCCGCCAATCCAGCGGCCACGTGCTCGAGACGCAACCATGCCATGGGCCCCATTAAGCGTGCAATGCCGCCATCCTTTGCCGAGAGCATACGTGCGGTGTTTGCCGCGCTGCTCTGGCACGAGGGCGTCGTCCATGATGCGATGGCCTGTGCCAGTTTCCTCAAATTTCATCCCGGCCTGCCCAAGGAGGGCGCCACGGTGGTGACGCGTCGCGATCCGAACGATGCCCGGCTGCAGCTGTCCCGCGAACAGAAGGCCCAACAGCGACATTCGGTGGAGGTGGCCAATGCCGGACACTATCTCAATATACGTCCCTCGACGCTCGAAACGCTCGCCAAGAGCGGCAACTGCTCCCTGCACAATCGCAGCAAGCATCGCAAGGCAGCGGCCGTTGCCGCTTCTGGAGAGGATCAGCAGCAGCAGCAGCAGCAGCTGCAGCCGTTGCCGGAGCTGGTGAGCGTGTTGCCGCCGGCTTTGCGCTGCCTGGTTTATCTCTGGGAACAGATCTGTGCCGGCTGTGTGCACATTGTCCAGACGAATGCGCTCGAGCAGCGCGAGCCGCGTCTGTTGTCGCCGAACGGTGCTCGGGATGGTGATCCGGACGCCAAGGGCGATGGCAAAGGCAACGGTGACTTGGGCGGCGACAGCAAGGATCCCAGCAAGAAGGGTAAACGCAAGAAGAAGGACGACGGCAGCTGGTGCGAAATCTGCGAACTATTTCTGCCCATGCCCGTCACATATCATATGCGCATCGCCCATCCCGGCTGCGGCAAATCCGCCAAGGGCAAGGGCTACAATTCCGTGGGCATCTTCTGCGAGGGCTGGGCCGGCAATTGCGGCGAGGGCGGCAAAGGCGCATCCAGCTGGTTCCTCATGTGCGACGCCTGCCGCGACAAATATCTGGCGAGCAGCCGCAGTGCCAACAATGTCAACGCCGCCGCACAACAAGCCGCCAATGCAGGTGAGTGAAAGCGTGAATTCGATGAGGTTTCTTTATTGCCAATTCTCTTTGGTGCGGCATTCGTAAACGTTTTCGTTTGATTTGCCTGTTTGCAATTTTTAACTGTAATTATCGGAGTTTTGCCGTTTCCACCTGCAGCTGTTTCACTGATTCACGATTTTTCACACATGCGGGTGAAATTTCCCCAAATTTCCCTCGAGCTATCCATATCGATTCTAAACGATATCAAGGTTTTTGATCTTCATTGAAGTCACATTGTGTTGTGTTCTGTTTTGCAGCTGCGGAATTGAATCTGTTTGGCGTGAAGACAACCACGCTGATCGCCAACTCGGAGGTCTATACCACCATGCGTGAGAATGCGACATTTTTGCTGGAGCTGTGCTCATCATCCGCTTCCTCCACGGGCAGCCTGCAGCCGAACGCAATCGTGGGCAGCCAGAAGCGATCGCCCCAGCAGCAACAGCAGCAGCAGCAGCAGCAGCAGCAGTCGATGGCCATGCCGGTTGTGGTAGAGCATCAGCATTTGGGCATGCCCGATCTGAATCTGAGCAGCAAGCCGAGCACCAGTCGCGCCGACTCGGCGCGCAACAGTCGCATCGGACGGCTGAGCGGCAAGTTTACGGCATTTCGGAAAAGTTTTGTGGGCGTGCCGCCGGCAACGCCGGACAATGTTTGGCTGGCGCCCGACAGTTTTGCCTGTTTCGAGTGCCTCGGCACCGGCGTCCACGAGGATTTGCCCTACGAGATGTTTGGCCTGGGCGCCAATGCCAATGAGAACGGCTACGATCGGGTGAGTCAGGGCAGAACGCCAAAGTTAATTTATAATATTCTGTACCTTAATGGCTAAAGAATGGGGCATATTGGTCTCTCCGAGCCCGTAAACTATATAGATTCTTGGCTCAGCATCAATAGTCGAGTCGTTCGTCTGTCCGTCCATAAAATTCCGTAAAGATCGGACAATAGGGGCCGAAGTAAATCAGGAAAGGAAGAAGCAGCAAGGGAATGGAAGCTAGAATTATTTCTTGATCGGGATTCAGTCGATGTCCGGCCGTAAAATTCGAAGAATAAATCACGAAAGCATTTCCTTCACCTCACGGGGCTAAAGGAAGAAGCAGCAAGGGGAAGGTAGCAACGCGGCGCGGTCTTGAGCTGGTTCTCTCTCTGCTACCCGGTCAAAGCCGGGTAATTTCCATCACTCAGAAACGTTATTTGATTTCGAAATTTTGTGTTTTGCACAGCCCCTGTCGGAGATCTCGTACGAGTCGTGTGAGCCGAACAACTATGAATTGATGTCCGGCTCTTTGGCAAATCCGACCTCCACTGGCGGCACCTTGTCCAAATTCCATCGCAGCTACTCAATGGGCCAGGGCTGGGCAGCTGTCGCACAACAACAACAACAACAACAGCAGCAGCAGCAGCAGCAGCAGCAGCAACAGCCGCAACTGCAGCTGCAGTTGCAGCATCATCAACAGCTCCAGCTGCAGCAGCAGCCCTCGGTGGTCGCATTGCCGCTGGATGCACAACCGAAGGTTGTGTATCGGCGGCGCAATAATTCGACCAGCGAGGGTGACGGTTCGCTGCTCATCTGCTATCCGTCAGAGCATCTGCGTCGCCTGGTGCCCCCAAAGCTTTTGGCCAGTGTTGCCGTGCTGCCGCAGGCTCCCAACAATGCCAACGATACGCTAACCAAGCCCAATCCGGCCGGGCCGGTCAAGGATCAGCCAATGTCGCAGCAGCAACCGCCGCTGCCGCTGCCGCCGCCGCCGCCGGCGGCGCCGGTTAGTCCGCTGCCGGAACAGAATAGCGCGCTGCTCAGTCGACCCGCAATGGCGTTTATCACACAGAAACACGAACTGGACCGGCTGCGCGGCGCAATGCGACGCAGTCTACGGATCGCCGCCTGTCGCATCTATGCCCTGCAGGCGCTCAACTGGCTGCTGCGCAGCGTGACGCAGGGCGTTTGTCTGCACGATCTGATGTGGTGGTTTGTCAGCTCGCTGGCGCTGGGCAGCTCCGAGCTGGTCGATGGCAAATATGAGGAGGCGGAACCGGCACTGGAGCATCCGGCTGCCTATACACAGATCAGCGGACGCTTTGCACATCTAATAACCCAGTCGCTGCATGTCCTGCTTCAATCGGTGGCAGATCTGACGCTACATTTGCCGCTCGGCTCGCCGCTGCAGCGTGTGGCCATCCAGTGCTTTGGCATACGCTTCCGGCAGGCGGATCATCAGTTTCTGCACAGCTCGCATGTCTTTGGCAACATCTCGAAGATATTGTCCAAATCGGATGAGCAAAACGATGCCATGGCCGTTTCCACATTGCTGGCCGCCACCGGCGAAACGCATTGCGATGCGGAGCATAATATTGCCAGTGCTAGCAATCAGCTGGCCGCTGGCAGTGTGCCCGGCGCCCGGGTCATCTGCTATACGGATCTGTCGGGCATGTTCGAGGTGACGGTCTCCTCACGGCCGGCCATGGCCGAATCCCTGACGGACAACTCAACGGAAACATTCTGGGAGAGCGACGAGGAGGATCGCAACAAGTGCAAAATTATCGAGTTATCCATGAACAAACTCAGCTATGCCTGCAAATTTGTGCTCGTCCACATCGACAACAGCCGCGACATTCAGGTGGGTAAAGACCAAGACAACGCATTTCCTTTCATTTCTTAGTCTTAGTTCCAAGTCAGCTCCTTCTAGAGCTTTCCAATGACAAGCTTAACCGTACCGATAGGTATTAGTAAGGCGTACTCCTTGGCGGCACTTGACTTGCATATAAAGTATTTTCATAGGCACCCTGTATTGCGCTAGCTCGGTAGGGCCCTGTCTGTTTTTGTTCGGTACTGCATTTTAGAATAGGGTGCAGCTCTACTAAGTAGAAATGCTTTTTATTTAGTGTTTCTGGTACCGAATATCTCCTTGATGATATAATAATGTCTCTCTTTTCCAATCATTTCAAATGTGATTATGGTTTTTGACCATAGAGTATTGCACTGTGGAGGGAGGCATACTTTAGTCCGTGACAGAAACTGGTATCAATACTCTTTGAATTGATAAATTATAAATTTGTTGCCACAATCATAAGGTGCTGTTTAAGATCCGGTATGGCATTTCGTTGTTTTATAACTGTCAGTTGCTGTCGGGTACCCACTTGTCACAGAAAGTGCACTACCGGCAACTTTCTGGTTCTTTTACGCAAAGGTGCAGTCGGGTACCCACTTTTTAAATGCCTGGTAGTGTACTACTTTGTCAGTTAAAGCTTGGAACCACTTCTCTACTTTGTGATTTAACGAACAGTTGCAGTTGTTGGGTACCCACTTTTCTAAAAATCCCGGTAGTTCACTTTATTTGTTTTTAACATGCAATTGAAGCCGGGCATTCACCTTTCAGAATTCGGGTAGTGTTCTACTTTGTCCTTGACGAGTTGGGTATCCATCTTTGCAGAGTGTTTGTAGTAAACTTTATCAATCTTTAACATGCCGGTAGAGCACTATTTTGTCTATTGACGAACGAAAAATGCACGCAGAATTAAGCATATCAAAAACTTTCTGCTTAATCTCGACAGAACAAGGTGCTGAATGTGGTATTCTATGCGGGCCAGTCGCTGGGCGATACGAATCTCATCAAGACAGTGGACGTGGACCAGAAGGCGTGCGTGTGGATTGCGGCCAAGATCAGCGACGAGACCTGCACGCACTTTCGACTGGAACTGCACGGCCCGGAGAATACGCTGCGTGTGCGTCAAATCAAGCTGCTCGGTCTGCCCAGCTGCCAGGTGGGCGCCGGTCACGAGGAGCCGCCGGCGGTCGAGCAGCGGGCCAATGTGCGTTTGGCGCACGCGGCTCGCATCCAACAGCAAATCTGCGAGGCGGAAACGTTGCGCGTATTCCGTCTAATCACCGGCCAGGTATTCGGCAAGCTGATCAGCAATGTGAGCGATGCGGTGACAGCAACTGGCGCAGCCACATCGGAGGCAGCCAACTCAATGCTGGCAGATTCGCTGGATCTGCGCGAACATATGGTTGGCATTCTGTTCTCGCGCAGCAAGCTGTCGCATCTGCAGAAGCAGGTGATTGTGCATATTGTGCACGCCATCAAGAAGGAGGCGCAGCGCGCCAAGGAGGACTGGGAGCTGGCCAATTTGGCACATGTGCTCAAACAGCAGCCGCCTCCGCCGCCGCCAGCAGCAGCAGCTGGAGCAGGAACTGCGGCCGGATCAGCCGCTGCCACGTCCAGCGAGAGCAGCTCGGAGCGCAGCCGCGCACCGGACACCTATTGCTTCGAGATGCTCAGCATGGTGCTGGCCCTGTCCGGCAGCGTTGTGGGTCGCTCGTATCTATCGCAGCAGCACGGACTGCTGCGCGATCTGTTGGGCCTGCTGCATACGGGCAGCGATCGGGTGCAGCGGCAGGTGACGGCGCTGCTGCGTCGCATTCTGCCGGAAATAACGCCGGAGAGCTTTGCGGATCTGCTGGGCGTGCAGCGTTTGCCGCCAGCCGATTATAGTATTGCACATCAGAGCGCCAGCGATTTTGACATGAGCCGTTTGGGCTTATTGGACATATTTTTGGCCGTCATTGCCAAGTCGCTGCAGCTGCAGGTCAAGGTCAAGACGAACACAGCGAATGCAGCTGGCGGCGTCGCTGGAGGCGTCGGTGGGGGCGTGCCTGCGGCCAACGTCAAGTCTGGGCAGCTGGAGAAGACGCCCGCATTTGTGCGGCTGTGCAGCTCCCTGGATCTGTCCGTGCAGCTGTTGCGCTCACGTCCAACCACAGCGGAGCAGCAGCTGGCGGCGGCACCGGCGCCAAGCACAACCAGCGATCCGTTTCGCTTTGACTCCGCACCGCCCAAGAAGGAGTCCAAGCGCAATTTGAACCAGCGCTGGTTCCTCAACGGAGTCATTTCCACCAAACAGGCGGAGAGCATCATTGGACTCATACGCGATCTGGCTAGCGTAAGTAATTGCATTGATATTTCTCAGATGTTGCAAATGGAGCTAATAATACACTTCTTTGCAGGGTAAGCTGAGCGAGAAGTGGTCCCAGATCACCAAGGCGGCCATTGCTGAGTCTGTCCTGAATCTGACACGGCTCGAGGAGATCTACCGCACGCCGGAGCATTGCACAAAGACGGCAACACTGTGGCTAGCGCTGGCCAGTCTCTGTGTGCTGGAGCGTGATCATGTGGAGAAACTGTCATCTGGACAATGGTCCAAGCTCTGCGACACCCGACCCATGTGCACCAATCATGACGATGGCGAAACGGCGGCCATCATTCAATGCGAAACATGCGGTTCGCTCTGCGGCGATTGCGATCGCTTTCTGCATCTCAATCGCAAGACACGCACACATAAGCGCACGGTAAGTCGAATCATTTTAGCAGTCAATCAAGCAACATTCATATTTTTAAGTCAATCAGCTTCATTCATTCACTATATCCATAAATTGATGCATCAATAATTCTATTTATAATTGTTAGTCAATCAGTTGGGCCAAGCTTCAATCAGTCAATTATTTTATGAATGTCCATAAATTTATATAAATCCTTCAATCAATCCCTTATTGCACCAATTAATTATCCAATCAATACATCAATTAGTCTATTCTATATCAAAAGATTAATTATTAAATATACCAAGCTTTACGAATCATTCAACGAACCCATTGATATTACTTATCTTTAACAGTCCATTAACCAATTAAAAATTGTATCGATAAGGCCCACCATGAATTCGCCACATTGTTGATTGTCAACCAATTTGTCAATGAATAAATCATATCTTGCATTGAACTTCTCAGATAACAAAGTATACAATCATTTTGATGGTCAATCAGCTTGTCATGCAATCAATCATATACTTTAATCAATGAAAGTTTATATTTTATTCTTATTGATCAAACAACGTTGCACTTGTAAAAAAAAATGATGCATTTAATCAATCAATCAAGCTTTGCATTCATCACACTGATTGATGATTATGCAATTTATGTTTTTTAATCAATCAATCAAGCACTGAGTTCATCAAAACACCAAATTATGTGTTATTTTTTGATTATCAATCAATTTGTTGCTCAATCAATTAGTCATTTTTATCAATCAATCAATCAAGCACTGCATTCATCAAACAAGAAATTCTATTCATATATCACTTTTCAATCAATTATGTAAGCACTCAAATAACTATTCATATATTTGCTGGCGATCGATCAATCAATCAATTTATGTTTTCATCAACTTAACAGGTTTGCAAGGAGGAGGAGGAGGCCATACGCGTGGAACTGCACGAGTCCTGCGGCCGCACCAAGCTCTTCTGGCTGCTCGCCCTGGCCGACTCAAAGACGCTGAAGGCTATGGTTGAATTTCGCGATGGCAGCCACACGATCATCTCGGGCCCCCAGGAGGCTGTGGGTCGGTGTCGGTTTTGCGGGCTCACCGGCAACTCGGGCCTGCTGGAGATTGGGAATGTGTGCGCCGATGCCCAGTGCCAGGAATATGCAGCCAATTCCTGCCTCAAGACAAAGCCCTGCGGTCATGCCTGCGGCGGCGTGGCCGGCGAACGCAAATGCCTGCCCTGCTTGCAGCATGTGTGCCATGCCCGCGAGAATGAGCTGGCCGAGGAGCTGCGCGATCCCAAGCTGACACAGGATGCGGACGACATGTGCATGATATGCTTCGTGGAGGCCGTCTCTTGCGCGCCATCCATACACGTAAGTGGAAAAATGATGACCCAGACAAATGCCAAGTCAGCTAATCTCTGCCTCTCTCTTTTCCTCTCTCTCTCTCTCTCTTTCTCTCTCTAACCAGCTGGAGTGCGGTCATGTGTTTCACTTTCACTGCTGCAAGGCCGTGCTGGAGAAACGCTGGAGCGGACCGCGGATTACCTTTGGCTTCTCGCTGTGCCCCATCTGCAAGGCGGACATACAGCATCCCCTTTTATCGGACATATTGGAGCCAATCAATGGACTCAAGCAAGATGTCAAGCGCAAGGCGCTCATGCGGTAAGTCCCATGAATCAAACCAACATCCACATTCAATTTCCACGAACAAGAGCGAAAATAGAAAATGGCTAAAAAAAATGTTGACCCTGGCTAAAAGCCAAGCTAACGATTTCGAGCAACCAATTCACCGAACTGTGCGGAAAATGTGTGAAATCTATTTCTCTATATGCATTAAAGAAAATCTCGCTTATGCACGGAATAAGGGTGGAAAACGTTGTTAACTTTATAAACTTTTTCATATGCCTGCAGAGGTTGTAGAGTCTGTTATGATTTTATCACGAAATGTGGTATTAGGGAATGATCGGAAATTATAAAAAACATGCTTTTGTTTTGAGATATTTTGAAACAATTTGGTATTTGAAAAATCGGTACCCAAAATCGTTTCCACAACGTACTGCAATATCATTAAACGAATTCGGAGTATGGCCAACTTTTCTGTTAATCAAGATATGTACAGCTTCGCTTTTCGGCTAATATATCTGCAGAATTGTGTCAAATGGCTTGACTTTATTATATGGCAACATTTCCAAGCCATATATCTTAGCAGTTCTTTGTCATAGCCACTCATTGGAGGCGTTCTCGTTAAATTAATACTTCTAAATTCACTTACACATTCGGAAAAGGGGTGGAAATGCATCAAAACCATTAAAACACAGACAGTTTCGTCACCAAGACCAGCAATAGCAGCTAATTGTTACTTCCAAATGTTTTAACCCCAAACAAAAGCATCAAGTACGAGGGCGTGGTCAAGGATACGGACAACAAGGATGTGACACAGCTGGCAATGGATCGTTATGCGTATTACGTGTGCTTTAAATGCCAGAAGGCCTACTATGGCGGCGAGGCGCGCTGCGATGCGGAAATTGGCGAAAAATTCGATCCCGAGGAGCTCGTCTGCGGCGGCTGTTCGGATGTGGCGCGCGCCCAAATGTGCCCCAAACATGGAACCGATTTTCTTGAATACAAATGCCGTTACTGCTGCTCGGTGGCGGTGTTCTTTTGCTTTGGCACCACCCACTTTTGCGATACGTGCCACGATGACTTTCAGCGCCTGACGAACATACCCAAGATCAAGCTGCCCCAATGCCCCGCCGGGCCCAAGGCCAAACAGCTGCTGGGCGACGAGTGTCCCCTTCATGTCATCCATCCGCCCACCGGCGAGGAGTTCGCCCTCGGCTGTGGCGTTTGTCGCAATGCCCAAACATTTTAGCAACTGCGTGCCAAGAAACTGCAGCTGGAACTTAAACTGGAACTGGAACTGGAACTGGACCTGGAACTAGATCGATCGCCAGCGGAACCGCCGCCGCCGCCAGAATACGCGTCTAGAGAGGACGACTTTTAGACACACACATATATATATATATATATATATATATATATATATATATGAAGAGAGAGCGGGAAAGAGAGAGAGAGAGCGACAGCGAGCGAGAGAGAGAGCGCAATTAGGCATAATAATTATATACATATGTATGTAAATTATCATAAATGTTTTTTTTTTTATATAAATAATATATATATATATATATATATAAATATATGTATGTATATTTATTATATATTTCAAAAGTTGCAATTTTTAGCTATATGTGTATTTAACTAAATTATTTATTTATTCTAATTGTAATCTAAATGGCATTTTTTTTATTATTTATTTTTATTGCTTTAACTCAAATTTACACACACCCACAGACACACATACACACACACTAAACACACACTTCACACACACACACACACACTACACACACACACACACACACACACACACACACACACACACATATACTCTTAAGTAGGTTCGAAAGAAATGGTTACGGGAATTGGGCGTGGTTCTTTATAGTTGTGTAAAGATTGATTGCGGGGAAATATATAAAAAAGAAAAATCAAATAAAATATTAAAAAAAAATTAAAAACATTAAAAAATAATGAAAAAAAACGAACAAGAAAGAAATAAATGCATACACCGAAAGAAATATATTTACACACATGCAATATTATTTGTAATACTCACAGAACAGACTCATTTTCTTATAATATATTTTCCATTCGCTGAGAATGTTAACAAAATTAATGCATATTTATATACAATTTATTGTAATAACTCAATAATGTTTATTATGAATGTGACAAGAAACCAAAAGAAACAATAAATAAATAAATCAGCAAATGTAATTAAATATATGAAACGAGATCTTCTGGTTAATTCCCGAAGTAAACGAAGGGGAAATCTACTATCTACTATAGATTATATAGTATAGATATGTATATATGTACGCTCATCAGAGAGAGTTGTGCCGAGAAATTTTCCGGAAAAAGAATTAATAATTTGATAGTTTTGAGGGGTATTGGAGAAAATCCTGTGTATAGCACTATGCAAATCTTGGCTACTGTTAAAATTGATCAGTACTCCTTAGAAATATTATTTCATGTAATAATGGATAAGTTTTTGAAATACGATGTATTGATAGGCCGTGATATACTCGGATTAGGCTTTGGAGTCTCCATCGAGGCCGACAAATTTGAAATGTACAAAACCAAAACTGTTGATGTACTAATAAAAGTGCCAGATATAAGTTACGTAGAGCATCTGAATAACGATAGAGCATTAAGCAACACTGATAAGAATCGTCTGCTAGAATTATTGCAAAACTATGCTGATAAATTTATTGAGGGTATTCCTCAAACGCGAGTGACTACGGGTGAACTTGAAATCCGCCTGCTTGACCCAAATAAAACTGTACAAAGGCGTCCGTATAGGTTAAGCATAGAAGAAAAAGAAGTCGTGCGAAATAAAGTAAAAGAATTGTTAGACGCAAACGTTATACGTCCTAGTTGCTCTCCATTTGCAAGCCCAATGCTGATGGTAAGAAAGAAAAATGGAACCGATCGACTATGTGTCGATTATCGGGAACTGAATGCTAATACGGTCGCTGACAAATATCCGCTGCCTTTGATTTCTGATCAAATTAATAGACTGAGTGAAGGCAAATATACACTTAGTATATTGATTTATATTTTTTCTTTTTCTACCCTTGTAGAGGGTATTATTATTTTGTTATGAAGGATCTAACGCAACGCATACCAGGAGACGCCTCCGATCCCATAAAAACTATATAAGTATATATACATATATTCCAGATCAGCATCAATCGCCGAATTGGTATTTCTCAACATGTTATCAATATTGGATCATTAGCTCTACGAACAGAAACAACTCTTACCTTTGGTTTTTTTTGGACGTAACCTATAAAGATGTAGTATTTATTTATTTATCTATTTATCTATTTTTCCAATTCAGATCTTAAACGTTCGATTCTAAGTCTTCTTTAAATACCCTGAACCCATTAAAAATGGGTATAAGGGTACATTGTAAAGTATATATATTCATAATCAGCATCAAAAGCCGAGTCGATCTAGCCATGTCCGTCTGTCTGTCTGTCCGTCTGTCCGTATGTATGAACGCAAGGATCTTAATACCTATAAGAGCTAGAGACTCGGGAGCTCCCGACTAGAACCTCTTACTTGTTTCAAGATATCTTTAGGAGTCAAGAACTAAGAGCTTAACTATTCCATAACTATATCAAATAATTGGTCGTCTATAGGATAGAGAAACGAATATATAAATAATTCAATTTTCTCCCCATTCGAATAAACTTTTTAATAAAAGAATCTAGCTATTGCCATAAAAAATTTGCTTTGAACTTTCAGGTCCAATCAACCCTGCTTAAGGACTCTTAAGAACATGTTGAAAATAAAATCTCCCAACATTTGGGAAAGCTCTCGAAAAACCATCCAAAACTTTTGTGGAATGAACAAAAAAAGCAGCTTGTTTTTAAAAACATGTATGTATTTGTTTTTTTGTTTTATTTTGTTTTGTTTTGTTTTTTTTTTTTTATACTTCCCATTTTCATCAGCATTTTTCACTTGTTCTGCATATTCTTTGCTGTGTTTGGATGTATTTATTTCATGTTTTTTTGTTTTTTAATATTTATCATAATGAATGCATACAGATAATATTTAATTCTTTTTTAATTAATGCTTCCTCAACAAAGTCAAGAATTTATTAACATGAATTTGTGTGTGTAGCTGTGTGTGTGTGTGTGTGTATATGTGTGTGTGTGTGTGTGTATGTGTGTGTGTGTGTGTGTGTCTGTGTGTGTGTTTGGGTGTGTGTGTATGTGTCTGCGTGTATGTGTTTGTGTGTGTGTGTGTGTGTTAATATCAATGTTAATGTCACAATAATTAATTAACTATACACATTAATTACAGCATTAATTAATTGATTTTTCAAATAAATTTAAGTACTATGTTTTATAAATTTATAATTTTTGGGGATTTACTATAATTTGTTTTTCCTTTCTTTTTTGTTTTTATTCTTAATTTTTTTTGTTTGTTTTTTTGGTATTTTTTGAATTGGTTTTTCATAAGTTCAGCTTTGTTCTGTTCAAGCATTTTGCGGTATTTCGTATTACCTAAATATGCATTTGTAAATCTCGAAGTTTTCGTGCGCCATTGAACGAAGAAACTTAATTTTGTTTACGAACGTCCTATTTATTATTGGATGCATTTATTTTGCTATTTTGCACCCTGAACCCAGCCAAATCATGTAAAATTGGATTTTATGATTTTATAGATAGATATATATATAAAGACGAATCGATCTAACGATCGATGTCTCTGTGACGTTGATCTGCAAATCGTAGACTTTTGAAATCAGCATATCTCGAGGTTTATAAGCTAGAGTCTAGCTATTTGGTGTATAGACTTTCGTCTAGTATGCACAGATACCGAATTATTTGAATTATGGGATTGTAGGCAATGTATTTTTCGACGTATAGTCTTGGACTTTATTATTTGCACACATTTGTATGTCATGTTTATTCCCTGAAAATTTTATAAGGATCGGACCATAAAGACCGGAGTTCGACAAGAACATATTTACCATAGCAGGGTGCTAAGGAAGGAATTAACAGGGTTGCTTCGCAAGCAGCACTGCAAGCAGTGCAAGTGCCAGCAAGCAGCGCAGCAAGCAGTGAAGCAAGCAAAGCGCGTGCATGCCTGTGTGTTTGCTTAAAGGGTAGCTATTGCTAGAACGTTTGCGACGGCAGCTCGGCGCTGGGTTCAGGATATCAACTAGTCGTGCAAGCCCGACTAGAGCATACACTGCTTTCACGTTTTTAATTATTTTTTGTCTGTTCATTTGTTTGTAAATGTACAAATAGGCAGCTTTTTCATGTTCAAAAACAAAGGGCGCGTGTGAGAAAACATTTTTATGAATCCATTGTTCAAATTCTTGTATAATACATATATATATATATATATATATAAATATATATATTATATATATATATATTTTAATTATGTTCATCAAATTGGTGGAAATAGTTTAATGTTCGATTTCTTGGTATTGTTTTTCATTTTTCTCCATCGTTTTTCTTTCTTGGTTGTCGATTTTTGTAAAATTTTGGTTCTTTTTCGTCTAGAGACTAGAAACTAGCGTCTAGCGCGTAACGCTTAGTATTTTGTTTCAGTATGTTTGCAGTATTTTTGTTGTATCTTTTCGCTATGCTTGCCAGAAGTGTTGGGTTTTTCAAAAAATGTTTTGGTATTCAAGTGTTTAAGGCTTTGGTATTTTGTATACACATATATATGTATGCATGTATATATATATATATATATGCATATAGTATGTATAATTTAATTACAATCCATTTAGTTGTTGTATACATATTTCATAATAAAGTGGCATGTTTTTCTTTATTTTTTGTTGGTATTTCTTTAGTTTTTTTTTTTTGTATTTGTTGTTTGTTTATCGTATTAATATCTTCATATATTATTTTTGGTATTTTTTCTTTAATGAGTTTGCTTAGAAAAAAAATTCTGGCGTATAAAAGCTTTTTAAGTTATATGTATATATGTTTTTTTCGGGTTTTTTTCATTAATCGTATTTTTTTGTGTTCATCTGTTTAAGCTTTAAAGTGTTTAAAGTGTATGCGGTATATTTAGTATATTTTAATCCTTTTTTTTTGTCAGTTTGGCGCTTCTAAGCATTTGAAGCAGCTATGTCTATATGTATACATATATGGTATGTATATATATAGTGTTTACATGTATATACATTCGATATCTGGCATAAATTCATCATAGACTTGTTTAATTTCTTGAATATATTCTAGTATCCGTTAGTATTTAGTTGGGTGAGCCTGCTGAGTTACGCAATTCCTCGTCTGTCTGGTGTATAATATTATGTAGACATGTATATATATATATGTACATATAAATATATATATATATATTTATATATATTTATAAATATCGTAGGTAAATATCTGATCTTATTTATCATATATTTTACTTTCAATATAAATTTTGACTAATTATCGCTTGCATTAAGCGTGAACTATAAATTGTAATTGCACCTTAATTTGTTTGCGTTCGTTTTTTTCAGTTTTTTTTTGTATTTTTGGTATTTTTTTGTATGTAGGTATTAAATTTGTATTTGTTTTATATATCATGTATGTGGTTAATTGGTTTATTCATAAGTGTATAAGGCTCTGTGTATTTATTTAGCACTCAAAACTCTCAAAAGGTGACAACAAAATATACCAAAAAAATACTAAACTGGTATGTGAAAATTGAATGCCGCTGCGAGTTTATGAGCTGGAAGCGAAAGCGTGGCGCAAACGCTGTTCATTAATTTATTTTTTTTTTTTATGCGTACTACTTATTTTGGTTATTTTTTTTTTTTCATATATTTTATGCAAAGAAAAGTCCGTTGAACAAAGTTTCAAAAACTGTTATACAGTTTTAACTCTAGTACCGCTAGTCATAATTCAACTATGCTAAACTATGCTATATATATATATATATATATATATAAATTTGTCTAGGTAAGTTACCTCGCCATGCTTCTGGCCTGTACCATATGCGTGGTATGTACCACACAAAAAAAAAAATACCCTTTAGAGTATGCTTATGTTTGTTTCTTAATGCTCTAACGCTAGTTGAGTCATTCAATTTGCCATTTGACTAGTGCGCCTTAAACTGAGTAGTTTATTATTACTATTAGTATTT
Source organism: Drosophila virilis (assembly GCF_030788295.1). Lineage (NCBI taxonomy): Eukaryota > Metazoa > Arthropoda > Insecta > Diptera > Drosophilidae > Drosophila > Drosophila virilis. The sequence goes on from NC_091543.1 coordinate 7,144,814, forward strand.
TATTAGTATTATTTATATTCATATTCTTGTGGACTACTAAGAAAAAAAAAATACCATACGACTATAAACCTTAACTTCTAGACTATGTATACACAATGAGCCCACAGCTAGTTTCTGTTCATAGTACATATACATATAGATATATATAAATAGATGTATGTATATATATATATATATATATATATATATATATATATATATTTGGGGGGAGGGGGGTAGGAATTGTTCTAAACATATGCAACAAATTTCGAATATATTTCTTGCTTTTTTTTTTTTTAACATTATTATCAAAATTTTTGAATGAATATCATTTTATGTAAAATTTGAAATCTATGCCATGTTTTTTTTTTTATGTACATTTTATAATGGAAATTAAACTCAGTTTTTTGGTTAATACCACTTGAATTGCTTTTTGGTTGCTGGCAAAAAAAAAATATTTCCACACTTAAAAAAAAAAAATTGACATTGAGTAAATTCAGTAAAAATTTGTCAATTTCGTTTAAAATGTTCCACTGGAACTTTTTTCAAGTTAATTTGTTTGAGAAATTTGTTTTCAGTGTAGTCGCAACTGTTGAAAGGATCTTAAGTGCGATTTGGGCTATGTTTGTGTTGTTGTTGTTGGTTTTTTTTTTCGGTTTTAGTCAGCCGAATTATGTAGAACTAAGTAAAACTAACTAAGTAACTCGCTACAGTACCAGAACTTTAAGGGAAGACAACAATTCGTATTGCTTTATGTGTGTGTGTGTTTGTGTGTGTGTGTAACTTGTTCAGGGTTCTAACCAGAAACTGAAGAACTCAGACTAACTATGGAACTAACATAATGCCAACTATATAAATCTGAAACATTCAAGTGGGCCAAGAGAAATAACGCGCTTAAGTGTTATGAAACCTTTGCAATATATATGTATATATATGCATGTGTCTGTCTCTGTGTGTGTGTGTGTGTGTGTGTGTTGTTTTTATGCTCCGGAACATATGTCCAGTTCAAAAATGAACAAAAAAAAAAAAACTGTATTATATCTTTAAATTTTTGATGCTCGAATTAAACAATTATTCTTTTTTTTTTCTTTTAACAATTTTTTTTTTTCTGTTTTCCCTTAGTTGATTATAAGTGCAAGCGTTTTGGTAATTGAGGCGCGCCTAAACCAATATTATTTAAATGTTTTATTTAATTTTTTTTTATATTTTTTATAGTATTTCACTTTCTTCTTATTATCACAAAGTATTTTATGTATGTGTTAAACAATTGGAATTTGTAATTAACATTTGTTGTATTTACTCGTTAATTTGTGTTTATATCATTTGCCCGTCTTTTAATTTGCATTTCAAATATTTACATAAACAAATATTCTTTTTTTTTTTTTTTCTTGCATATTATGTACACGTTCGTTTTTCATATAAATATGTATATACAAATATTTGTTGATTTTATTTTTTTGTTTTGCTATAATTTTTTGTTTTTTACTCGATTTCTGTTTTGGTTTTTGTTTGTTTTGGGTTTGTCGATTGTCGTTTCGTTTTGCGGCAACAGTTTCTTGTGTCCTTGTTGATTTTCTCTTTTGTTTTTGTGGCTGGGTTCTTTCGTATAGTTTGTTATTTTTGTTAGTTAGTTAGGGCATGTTTAGCAAGTGCTCGAGCTGTGTTTAGGACGGGTAACTTGACAATGTAAACCAGTTTGGGGCGGCTGGCTGGGCCACGCCCCCAAGCATATACTACACAAGTGCAAGTGAGTATAGCTAAAAAAGAAACAACTCGATACCAAGTGCTTTGAGTATCGAAGCTAGGCATAGTACAGCCGAGTCTTGGCCGAGAATGACTGACTTAACACATTACTTTTTCAGCAGGAAACTCAGCGATACGCTTGAATATTGACATTTCGATAAAGTGAAAAGCGGCTTCAAATGTTGTTTGTTGACATTTTCTACAAATTTCTAGTTAACCATATGCAACAAATAATTTTCAGATTATGTTCGACAATTGGAACTGAATTTTAGTTGATTAGTAGAGACACATGTAATTATACTTTTAGGCTGGCTAAAAAAAAAGTTGCAACAGAGCTGGTTAATTTGTTTGAATTTTGATTATATTCTACTTAAAAATATCTATAATATCTGAGCCGGTTTGCCACTGCAATCGATCCATTATAATAATATTTTATGGAACTGAGCCTCAAGTGAGATTCCAAAAATGACATCTATACATATATTTATATATATATATATATATATATATATATATATATATAACAAAATTCTGCTGGGTTCGGCTCGAAGTAACTATTTTTTCTTAGTAGCGCTGACTTCTTTTAGTTTCTTGTTTTTTTTTTTTTTTTAGCACATTCTACTTGTATGTACAATTCACTGGCATTTTTTGCTGTTTGCCTGCTTTAGCGTTTATCACAAAAATATTCATTTACATCATGTATATCATGCATACATCATGTGTGTGTGTGTGTGTGTGTGTGTGTTGTATAACTAGTTAGTTCGCCTCTGATCTGATCTAATATAATATTGTTCGTATATAAAGGTAAATAATTGCAGTAAATGTAGCAAATTCGTAAGCAATATGCTATATGCTTAATGCCTTAATTCATAATCAAAAACGAGCATCTCAGCTCCTACATACATCATCAGATACATCAGAGATCGAGAGAGAGATAGAGAGAGAGGGGAGAGAAAAATTTGTACCGCTAGCAAAATGTTGCCTGCGCGTCAGGTTAGAGCGAGAGACATAGAGAGATAGAGCATTAAGTGCACGTGTTGGGAGAGCGAGAGTATGAGAGCAATCAGTCAATCAATCAATCAAACAATCAATCAACCGATTGCCCAAAGCGTCAGCGTCAGCGGGTTTGTGTAGTATAAAAAGAGACACTTCCAGAAATAGACAGGTAGATAGTGAGTGCGAGTGTACGTGTATCTAAAATAGTTGACAGCTGCACATACATCGTGTATACATAAATATATATATATATATGTATATATATGTATATATATGTATATATGTATATATAGGTATATATAAATATAGAGCTATACATCATATAAGGACTTGGGCATAGACAATAGATTGTATGCACAATCTATGGACTGGAGACTAGCGTAAGCGTATGCATAGGCAAACTCTGAATGGCTTGGGCCCCCGATCCGCGTCAGTCGGCGCAATTGTTACTGTTCGAAGCTGCTGCTATCCGCCGACTGATGGCGCACCAATATTTTGGGCTAGAGGAACTCTCGCTTGATGCTCCGTCCGCTGCCCGTTGGCGTTGTTGTCGCGCTTGTTGCTGCTGCTGCTGCTGCTGCTGCTGTTGTTGTAGTTGGCGTCTGTGTGCCGGGCGGCGGTGTGCCGACTGTTGTTGTGGGCGTGCCAGCCCGACTGGCCGGCATCAGCTGGGCGGCACTGAAGTCCTCCTCGAGCAGACGCAAATGCAGCAGCTCAACAGCTGGAGTCGTTGCTGTTGCTCCAGTTCCAGTTGCAGTTCCAGTTCCGGTTGCAGTTGCAGTGGCAGACGCTGACGCTGTCACGCTCGTCGTACCAGATCCAGTGACAGATCCAACAGCAGCCGTTAGCGTTGCGGCCGTTGCGGCGTGTGTCTGCTTAGGAGGCGCCGGTGCTTTCCTGCTCTTCGAGCGTCGCTTTTTGAGCATCAGCGGCCCCAGGCCGTTGCCTCCCGTGCTCGACACAACTTGGACGCTTGGATTTAGTAGACCGCTGCCAGCGCCAGCGCTCGCTGTTGTTATGGCTGTGCCGCCGCCAGCTGTCGGCGATGAGATCGTTATCACAGTGTCCACCGGCGTGCTGGCAGTTCCCGTTCCCGTTCCCGTTGCCGTTGCTGTTGCTGTTGCTGTTGATGTTGTCGGTGTGCCCGTGGCCGTTGCTATTGATGCTGCTGGGGCGCCGCCAGCGACGCAACCAGCACAGATCTCGTCACCGGGCGTTGTCTGGCCGCTGCTGTCCATTTGGGGCGCCACTCGCTTAACCAGCTCACCTAACAGATCCTCGATGCGGCCGATGCGCTGCTGCATGCGCTGCAGCTCGAGCCGCACATCCACCTTCATGTCCAGCACGGTGGCAATCAGATCGCGCTGCGCCAGCGTGGGCGGCGTCTCGCGCAGCCCCGTATCGTATGTGTCCGATGTGGTTGCACGCGAGCTGGCCATCTCGATCTGGCGCTCCCGCTCCAGCGCCAGATTGCGCTCCTTGCCGACGCCACTCGCTGCCGTTGCTGCTGCTCCAGCTGTCACGCCGGACGCACTGGCCGTTGCGCCAGGCGCCAGCGTAGCTGCGGGCACCGTGGCAACAGTTGTTGCGGCGCCGCCATCGATGACCACCCGGCTGTCACGGCTGGGCGGCGATGAGTCAACCTCGCCGCCCTCGTCGATGGTGTCCTGGCGGGCCAGCGTCGCCTGGCTGGCCTGCAGCTTGGGCGCCTTGGGGAATACCTGCAGGGTGACGTATTTAATGGATGCATAGCGGGATGCAGAGGCGTTTCGGACAGGCAGTTAGACGGTAGTTTGACAGATTGACAGTTTGGCAGTTTGACAGATTGAAGGTGGTGACAGTTGCGATCGGTGACGATGACAGTTAATGGCGGGCAGGCGGGCGGGTTTTGGGGTTTGTTAAATCATTCGTTTTGTTTTGTTTTTTTGTTTTGTTTTTTTTTTTTTTGGGACAGGAGAGAAGTGAGAAAAGTGGATTTACATTTATGTTTGGTTAAAGTTGAATTTGTTGTTGTTGTTTGTTGCGCATTCAAAGTTGGTGTTTTTTTTTTATAGTTTTGTTGTTGTTGTTGTTGTTGTTGTTGTTTGTTAAAGGTGTTAATGGTGCAGTTTGATTTCCAATCGTTTTTTGTTTTTTTTTTTGGCGCGCATTTTGTGCGCCAAAGTTGTTTGCAGCATCCAATTCAAAAAGCGAATTCAAATTGTTGTTGTTTGTTGTAGCAAGGCAAGCAATGTTATTAATTTTTTTGTTTGGTTTGTTTATAGTCGTTTGTTTTTGGTTTTGTTTGCAATTAGTTGGTAAGCAATAAACGAAAAATAGAAACATATCAATCGATTTAATAGTCATCGCAAGAAACTCTAATTGGCAGCTTTTGCTAATCGTGTTCGGTGCAAACACACACGGACACATACATGCGCACACGACCACGTTCAGTGGACGCGAGTGTGTGTGTGTGTGTGTGTATGTCGTGTGTGTGCGTATGTGTGGGAGCAGAGCAGCGCACTAGACTTAAATGTCAACTAGGGAAGGCAAACAGACAAAACGGCGACGCATTGCTGGCACGAGCAATATATCGATATGCTTATCGATAGGCACATGCACACTAGATCCAAGAAAAGTATCGCATGGCAGCGATCAGCACTAGAGTTGGGCGCGAGTCGTGATATCCCTTGACGATATTTTCTTATTGAAATATGTATCTAATGCTGTGCAATTGCATATTGAGCAGTTTTCAAATCAACAATTTGTGTTAATATTGAAGCTTTAAATAATCATAGCAGCCCGAAATGAACAAATCATAAAAGTTCACAGTAGAAATGAAAATTATGAAAATAAACAACATATTAAATTAACGCAAAAATAAGCATTACAAAAATGTCATGCCGTGCCGTATGTGTGATATATTTAGTTGTGCGTGTGTCGCATCGCGCCTGCTCTTTCCAATACGACAGGCGCCCATCTCTTAAGTGTGAGCTATCAATTAATCAAATGCGTCGCTGTGCTGGCTGTTGCGTGTACAAAAATATCGATATACCTTTACCGATAGCGATAAACGTGGTGTGTTTTGGTGAACAAAGCAACTAAATATCAAATTGACTTATTTTGTTAGCAATTAAACAACAAAATGATCGGTTAAAACTTACTTTGCTTAATTGTAAATGCTTTTTTTTATGTGTTTTTTTTTTGGTTTTTCATTTTTTTTGGTTTTTTGTATTACCGAACGCAAAAGTTGAGAACAAATCGAATAAACGAAATGAAAGCAAAATGGCGGAGTTGGCATCGAGAAGAAAGAACAAAACGAAAACAGGTGAGCATTAAAATTCACTGCTAAAGTATACATACATATATATGTATAAATATATAAGTTAAATAAATCGTGTGACAAGTTCTTCATAACAAATCGAATTATGAAACTTTTCTCTTTTAGCTCAGTGAAGAGTTTCTTGCATTCGTCTGTTAACGGTTGTCTGTTTAATTTTGTTGCTATTTATAATAGTTGTTGTTTTTTTTTTTTTTCATTGGTGTTGCATTTGTATTGATTGGTTAACGGTAATTACTTTATTGCCTTGTCCACCATTGCTACTCGAAGTACTACTCTGCCTCGCTTGGGCAGTGCTCTCACGCAGACTTTCGCGGGCGCTCAAACTTCTCGAGACGGCTACCTTGGCGCTAGTATCGCTAGCTGAATCGACACTTGAACTGCCCAGAAGGCGTCCCCATTTGCTAGCACGGGTACTACGTGCAGATGGTGGACCCGATGAGGGCGAGGGTGATGGCGATGGTGAGGGTACGGCGGCGGTTGTTAGGATGCGTGAGTCCTCGGTTAATGTTAGTTTAGCGGGTAGCTTCTTGGATAGTTTGGTAAATTACAGTTTTTTGTTTTTGGTTTTTGGTTTTGGTTTTTGGTTTGGTTTGGTTTATTAACGAGCAATTGGGAAGATTTATCAATGGAGTTTTGGTGAGCACAGGACAGCAGACAGAGAGAGAGAGAGAGAGAGAAAGAGAGAGAAGAGAGAGAAAGAGAGAGAGAGAGGGAGAGAGAGAGAGAGGGAGAGAGAGAGAGAAAGAAAAGAAAACAGTGTCGTCGTGTGTTGTCGGAAGTGGATCGGTGGGGGGGGGGGGGGGGGGGGGGGGGGGGGGGTCGGAGGCATATACAGTTAAAATTGGAGTTGGAATTGGTAAAGGCAAAAAAAACAAATTCGTGTGGGAAATTCACATTTGGGTTTTCAGTGTTGCAAATCGTTTTAATGTCAATTTGTTGGTTTTAGTCACGGTTGGTCGAGGTGGTGGGGGGGAAAAATAATTTACAATTTTTCGTTAGTAATTTTGATTAGTTCATATTTTCAATTAAGCCAATTGTCAACAAGATTTATACAGAAACATAACAGTTGGACAAACAACAGCAGCAGCAGGAAACAAGGAAAGAGTGAAAGAGAGAGAGAGAGAGAGGGAGAGAGAGCGAGAGAGAGGAAGAGTGAAAGCGATTTTTGGTGAAGTTGGAAGTTTGGCGAAACAGAAGAAGGCATAACATCGATATTCAAAACGAGCGATTTGGTGCGTGAGTGAATGACAAGCATACGTGTGTGTTTGAGCGAATGTGTGAGAGCGAGAGAGAAGAAAGAGAGAGAGAGAGATAGAGAGAGAGAGAGAGTTATGCAGTTGATGTTGTCAGTTAGAGCGAAAGCATGTGAATGGAAGACAAAGAAAGATATACAACGAGCATAAGTCACTTGTGTATGCATTTGATATAACAGTTATACGATATTTTCAAATTGTTAACGGTTAACAGTTAACGCTTTAACGGTAAACGGTAACGGTAAACAGTAACGGTAAACGTTTAACGGTGCCAGCTTGGCCACATGGCCCAACAAACCTGAGCTGTGGCTGTGGCTGTGGCTGTGAGTGGATTAGTAACGATAATGCTTCAAAAAAAATAACGTTAGTTTAATTACTTTGTTAACAATAAATGTGGCAGTTATACACACACACATATACATTATTCTGAAGTACAAAAATACACATTTAATAAGTAAAAAACCAAAATGAATGAAGTGGAACAAAAAACGTTGCTGAAATTAACGAAAGATCAAAGTCGAAGTCGAATTTAAGTTTGAAGGAACGTAAATTCGAATCGAAACTCATTTAAAGAAGGCGCCACACAAAAAGCACCCGGCGAGAGAGCGAGCGAGTCACAGATAAATAGAGAGAGAGAGAGAGAGAGAGAGAAAGTGAGTGACAAGACGCGCTCTCTTCGTAGGCTCACGTTTTGGGTGTGCGCTCAGTGGGAACAAAATGGAATCGGATGACAATAACAGAATATGAATAACGGCAACGCTAACGGTATGACAACAAACAGTTAAAAGCATTTGCACGAAACACAACGGAAACGGAATACGGAATACGGAACAGATGGAATTTGAAAAAAGCATAATAAATCAAGTTTACTAACCTTGGTGCGTTCAACCTCGCCATCGCCTTTTTCGATATCGCTTTGGCCGGAGCCAACGTGCTCCTTACTGCCCGCCTGAACCTGGGGTGTACGCCGGAATTTGGAGAAGATTTTGCGTACAAGATGATCCTGATTCTGGGGCAATTGCGGCTCATTCTTACGCCGTTCGGCCAATTCTTTTTCGCGCTTCACATCGGCCACCTTGCGAAAAATCAGTCGATGTCTGAGATTGTAGGTGAGCACCAGATTGCGTGCAAAGCTATTCGCAAATGCCGAATAGAAATCGAGGACTTCGAGCAATTTATCACGTTTGATGGCATGCAAATCACAATAGGTTAGTGCACGCACATTGGCGGCACTCTGGCCAACGGCCGAGTCCTTCCAGAATTGATCGCCGAAGACGTCGCCTTTGCCTTGAATGATATGCATGCATAGTTATCGTTGATGATCGATATTTATCGATAGATAGATAAATAAGCCGTGCATTCTGCCAATTGTGTACATACCCAATATTGCCACAACCTCGTCGTCCTGTATAACCTCCAGACTGCCAGTCACAATAAAACAGAGACTATCGATACTCTCGCCGGTATGATAGAGCAGATCCCCCGGCGCCGAGTGTGACATCATGAAGTGCATGGCTAATGCGCGCAGACAACCATCCGAGGCCAGACGAAATGCTGGATGCTCGTTAAATACTTTGCGATTTAGATGAACACATATGTCAGCCTTCATATCTTTCGGACAATAGTTTAGTACCTGCGAATTGTGAATGAGTTGCGAGTTGCGTTGTGTGCTCTGCTACTCTATATTGTCGTCACCAGTAACCCGCAACCCCATCCCGGAACGGATTCGTAGCACCCATCATGGGATTAGGTTATATCAGGGAAGTCTGAGGGGGGGCCGGAATTTGAATCGGTTTCTGGGACAGGTACGGACATTGTCTGCGGGCTCTGGATGATGGTTAGTCAAGTGATTCACAATAGAGAGAGAGACACACACACGCACACATACACTAATACACATAAACAACATTGAACAGTGTACAAAAGACTTGTGTCTGTGTTTCTGTCTAGGTGTTGTGTTTTGGCTACATTCTGGTTGTGTGTATGGCTGTGTGAGTGTGTGTGTGGGTGTGTGTGTGTGTATAAGAGAGTATTGTTTGTGTTTGGATTGTTTATTTTTGGTTAGTTAAGACACCAAGTAGCTCAAAACCTTTACAGACGCATATTAGCTACTATTTTCTTTCAGTGTATTGATGGAATTTCAAACTGAAGCTGACTGAAAATTTGTCTTGGTTTTATGTGGAGCTGAACAAGGTGGGGCTCTAACGCTAAACCCTTGCAGAGAATATAATAATTCAAAGATAATTGAGATCTACTTCTGAGACTTGACAAAATGAGCTCGACAGGAGCGTGGTAGTTAAAAGAGAACTCTTCTTATAATGATACTGCACGCTCAGATGGATTTCTGGAACTTTCATCTATACGAATAAATGAAAGACATGTTTGCTTCTTTGTTTAGCAGTCGATGAAGCTCATGACAAGTTTCTAATAGCTTTGTTTAAATTCTTTTTAGTGTTATTTTTACAAATTTCGGCATATCCAAGCCTGGAGTGTTGGGCTTAAATTCATTGTCAAATTTGTGTGAATGTGTTTTCAAAATCCGTCACTTTTGAGTCGAAAATGAAGGTAAATATAGCATGGGAGATGTTTTTAATTTCGGCAGATAGGTTTTTAGCTTGTTTTCAAAGCATACGAATTTAATGAATACTTGTTTCAGCTAAATTGCGAATTTCACGCGCAACTGTGGAAAATTGGTGGAAAACGTTTGTATGCAATAAGAAAACGAATGTTTTCAATTGAGGCTTTTAGAAACGGGCAGGAAATGTTGGGTCTAACTTTTAGCTTCTCAATGAACTTGAAATATTTATGGGTTCCTTAGGAATTATACAACAACGGACAACTATTTCATTTAGATACTATCAGAGCGGCTGGAAACTAAGTTTTTTCAACACCTAGACGTTGTTTTTGTGGCCAGTTCGTTTCATAATACGTCTGCAAGGGTATTTAAGCATCAGCTAGCCGATGTGGTTTGTACTTTCCTGAATGTTTGTTTATTGCTTTTTGTTTTTTTTTTTGTTTTGTATTTATTTGATTTTTGTCAAATTGCGGCACAAACTACAGTCAACGAAATAGGTATAAAGGTCAGTTAATTTGCCTCGGGCAATTTATGAATTGCTTATGTAAAATTCAATTCTTTTACTTTGTTTTTAAACCAAACATTTTAGTTATTGTTTCAAATATATATATCAAACGTTGGCGTTTGGCGTTTGGTTTAAGTTCATCTAAAGGCATGAATTTGACGGACGCTTTTCGTTTTGGCACGGATTTAGCTCACGCGCATCGAATAAAGAGAAGAACGATATACATTTCAATGGAATTACAAGAATATTGTTTTGTTTTTAATAAGATATGTTTTTTTTTTTTTTTTAAATAAGTAGTCTGGCACAATTGCCAGAAATATGCACAGAAAGAAAGAGAGAGAGAGAGATAGAGAGAGAGAGAGAGAGTGAGAGAAAGAGAGCTTACCTCGACCTCGAACTCGACTTGGACCTGTAGCTGTGGCTGGACCTCTAGCTGGTTATGTACCTGTACTTTTCGCTTGAACCTTGAGCATTGTGCTGTCAGTTCACTTAAATTTAAACTTTTGTCTTTTTGCTTTGCGTGAAAATTCGCAAACTACTTCTAAGTTTCGGCAACAAAATGGAAACGTGCCATTGGCAAATTTCTTTCGTATCGCACATATCCTCTGTTTTTTGTTGTTTTATTTATTTATTTTATTTTGCTTTCTTTTTTTTTTCATTTGGGAAAGCGTTTGATTCAAGTTCTAATATTTTGCTTAGAGCGTTTGCTGCTAGATGCGAGAAGCGATTTCAACATAAGAGGGAAAACAAAGCAAACAGCAGCGAGCAGCGGCAAATGGCAAAAGCAGTTTTCCCATTTTCATTTTGAAAGTACTTGAGAAATGTGAAGAACTTTGCTGTAAGTTCGTGTATGTCGATGTGTGACTGTGTAAGAGTGTGTGTGTCTGTGTCTGTATCTGTCTGTCCTTGGGCTGTGTGAGTTTGCATGTGCAATTTTTGGTCTTTAAGCACAGCAACTGTGTGACAAAGCAGGGGGCTACGTTTAGCGCTTGTTAGCGAAAGCAGCGAGTGGGTTATGTGAGCAGCGAGAGAACAGATGACTACGTTTATAAGCATTTAGATACAAGCTTGAGAGAGATGGTAAATATTGTTTAAGTGTTAAAAGTAAAAAATTATGCAAACCAAGTAACGAGTAGGCCGAGTAACGAGTGGGGCGGGATCGAGCAAGCCGAGTATGGAGTAGGCAAAGTAACGAGTAAATAATTCTAATTGTGCTGAGTAACGAGTAGTCCGGGAAACCAGCGGGCAACGAGTAACGAGTATATCACTCTTTTTTTGTCCGAGTCTTTACTGGAACCACGAGTTGACAAGAAACGAGTTAGCTACTCGTTAGTTTTATCATAAGGTTCGCTTAAAGATAACTTTTAGGGTTATGTAAGTGAATGGAGTTTGCTTTTGATGTCAGTTATATAAGGATCAAAAGTGATTGGCGAGTGATTCTAGCAGCGAGTAAGCACGTATTAATGTAAACAATGAAAAGTTAATGCAGGAGTAAAATTATGCCTATGTTGTGTGTTAGAATGTTGAGCGCCATATTTAACAAGCACGCTGGCAAACTAAAGACAAAAATGCACAAGTTAAATTCACTACAAAAACGCTAAGGAATTGCGCACTACTTGTTGGATTCACTTAGATTATAGACGAGTCCACGGCCCAGTACCCAAGTCTCTTCACACGTAATTGCGCATGGATATAGATAGAATAGTTTGTAGATGCCAACTATTTGGCCGCACTTACCTTTTCGGTATCGAGGCCTTTGGTCATGGCCCACGTGGAGACGACATAGTCCATAACGCGCTCGCTAAGCGCCTTCGGAACCTCGTGCAGCTTCATGAACTCCCGCACATTGTTGAGCATATCGTGGTACTTGGCTGTGGCCGAGGTCATTTGCTGAATGATGGTCGTCACGTGACCAAAGATCGTCGCATAAAGCAGAGCTATAGTTGTTATGCGAGAGAGTGGGAGAGAGAGAGAGAGAGAGGGAGAGATTGGAAGAGAAAAAGTGGTGTGGCATTGAAAATAAACGAGCGTGAAAATGAACGAGTTGAGTCACAAGATTCGTTACATTTAGACACGCAGAAGTAGCGAGACAAGTCTACTCGTTATGTTTTGTTTTGTGCCAGGTCTTCTATATATGTGTGTGTGTGTGTGAGTGTGTGTGCGTGTGTGTGTGAGTGAGCAACAGTAACGAGTACAAGATGTCAACGAGTTGAAGACTGATGTGAAGATTTAAGTGTCAGAATATTTTACTCGCTGCAGATGAAACGCGCAAGCGCACAGCTAGAACGGTAATAAATGCAAAGAATTGGACGAGCGACATACAACGAGATGGAGACAGAGATGCGGAGAGAGAGAGAGAGAGAGAGAGAGAGACAGAGAGGAAGAGTAACTGATAGAGAGACACATTACACAGGCGCACCGGGGGCGTGGCTGTTGAGGCTTTAGCCCTGCTTTAAGGGTTGACGGTGCGTATGCGCAATATGCTCAAGACATTCGACTCTATAAATGGAAGCATTGAATGGAATGACAGATGCAAGCTGGGTTTATATGGCATCTGATAATGTTTGTTTTGATAAATATCAAAATGAAAAATAAAAGTAAACACGCACAACAAATTGTCACTGAGACGTAAATTAACAAGAACTCACACATGGCCACGAATTGTGCAACTAGACGTGTTATCAATCGGTATGATTATCATCAAAAACAAACAAACAAAATAGTATATGTGTTAGCTATCAAAACTTGTAACGCTTTCGAATGGACAGGGGGGCGGGGGGGGGGGGGGGGGTGGGCGCTAGAGGCTCAGATTTGTCGGGCATGGCACTACCAATAGATGAGATGCTCATATGGCAAAACGACTGAAGGCATAATGAGTTTATGTCTTTGCTTTTTGGCAACAGCAATTCCGGCAATTTATTAGTTCTAGCGGCGCTTTAATTGTGTCTAGCTTTTGCAATGAGAGTATTTGCATATAGCTAAAGCGTTGCGGGTTGTTTAGCGTTTTTTTTTTTTTTTTTTCTGAGAAATTTGGACGCGGCAACGGAACGTGTTTGGACACAGCACCTGCAATGATCATCATGCAGATGGTGAACACCTTCTCGTTGTCTGTCTCCGCTGCGACATTGCCGAAGCCCACCTGTTGGAAACGAGATAGTAAATATTCACATATTAATCAAACTTGACCAATTGCATATCGCCAGCCATTTGTTGGACAAAGTGCAACTTACCGATGTCATGCAGGTCATGGTAAAGTAAAGGGCCGTCACATACATGCTCTTTCTGGATGGGCCATTGACGAGCTCGGGCCCCGTATCATTGCTCCATATATAGGAATACGGCGATTGGGTGACATTCGCCAGCTTCCACAGCCAGCTATATTGGATCTGCGGCATGGAGCTGGTTTAAGCAGAAGAAAGCCAAAAATCAACACAATATAATGTCTTACCCCATTATCCGCATCGCTGCGCCCAATCGAATACCAGATGCAGGCCAACCAGTGGGCCACAAGCATATAGAAGCATAGCAGAAGTATCAGCATGGCTGCACCATACTCCAGATATCGGTCCAGCTTGCGTACGACACGACCCAAACGCAACAGACGCACGACCTTGAGGGCGCTGAAGAGCGAACCGATGCCGTCCTCGTCGCGATCGAACGCATTGAAGACATCGTAGGGCAGACAGCTGAGCAGATCGATGATAAACCATGACTTCAGATAATTCATTCGTATGACCTTCGGATCGCTGACCACCTCACCGCCGGGCCCGACAAAAGTGGTGTGAAAATTTAACACTAAAGGATTCTCAGTTTTAATATATATGCATATAGCTTGGCTGGACTTACCAATATCTATGAAGAAGATGACGTCAACTATTGAGTCCACAACGAGCAGGGAAACATCCTCTGAAGTTTTATTTTTAAACGCTACATTATATGGCACCTGTCGACAAGAAAGCATACACAATTAGCTCAAGTCTGGGAAAGTCTAGATAGTGGGAAACCTGTTGAGAGCCGTGCTAAGGGCCCAAGTCAATTGGTGGTCAACTTAAGGCTGCTTAGCTGATGTTGACTGTGCAACAGGTTGGGCCAACAGTTTGTTATCCTTAATCCTTAACGTTGTTATGTGGCACGCCCCCAGGTTCTTAAGCGGCATGCTACAAGCCTCTTAGGCACAGTTCTCTGTCTGTCTTGACTTGGCTTGTATCGCCCTCTGCTCTCTCTCTCTACCTCCCTGCCTCCCACTCTCTCTCTTGGCGAATATTAATTTAAACACATAAAACATATACACGCCGCATGGCCAGACAGACACAGACGCAGACATAGACGTAGACGTTAACGTAGACGTAGACATGAACATAGACCCAACCCCCGGACGTTGGAGCTTAGAGCGCCCGCCTAGGCACTTGGTCATGTAAATGTCTGCACTTGTCGCAGTCCGTGTAAGTGTCAGTGGGACAAGACTATTATCTGATTTCTTGACTTGTACTTGCTTTTATCTGGCGAACGGGTGAAGAGCACTTAATGCAATCTCTCTCTCTCGCTGCCATCCCGGCCACGCAACGCACCCGACGCCCCCGATGCCCCCGACGGCGACTTGTTAGTGCCAGTTATGGTCGTCGGGCATGGGCCGAGCAACAAGTGCGCGAGAAGTGCCTTAACGAGGCCAATTCGTTAAATTGCCGCTCAAATGATACACAAACATTTAAATATTAACTCCCATTCTTATTCCTGTGAGATAATCTCTCAGCTGAGCAGCAAATCTGTTGACGATTTGGTTTTATGGACAGAAAACAATTGCTTTACTTGAAGATGCTTGTTAGTTTTCTCTATTTGAATAGAGACGAGTGCTGAGAGAGAGAGTGAGGGGGAGGCGAGGTGCAGCTGTATATTTTTCGTCTAGCTTAGGCTCTAAGCCTAAAGTACATTCAATATAGCTTTGTGCAAAAGTTGGCATCTTTGAGTCCATCCGAGTAGATCTAACCATGTCCGACTCTCTTCTTAATATTCGAAATATATATGTTTTACTCTATACCCCAAGCTGATTGACGTATTATTTTCTTTTTAAAACTCCCTCACATTTTCGTAATATCGATAAATATCGTTTTCGGGCATAGGTTATTCAAGCATAACTCGAGAATTATAGGAGCTATATGGACCAAACTTGGTTTGTAGGTCTTTGCATGTATTATAAAGCTTTTAGATGTTTCACTTTTTCCCAGTCCACATTCAAAATGGAAAGAGGGGCCTGATCTGGCGCTGTGGCCTTGTTTATAAATGAATATACTTAACAGAAATTAGCCAACGAATTTTGGCAAATCCATACGCAATCTAATGCTAGCCTTGACACGAAACCACAATCAAAGCAGGCATTAAAATGCTTACAAATTTCTTTGAATATTTTCGCAATATTCTAGACAGGTTTTAAAAGTCTTAAATCTGTTCTGTGAAACTGGAACCGCATTCATTTTGGTCTCTCTGTCTAAGGGAGCTTTGGCTTTGCACAACATTTGGAACATTTTAAGCGTACATATCTCAAAATCGTTTCGCCCGGCTGCCAAAAGGTTCGCCTCAGTTTGTTTGGCTTAAAAGTTGTTTTCGGCTATTGTGCTGTCGGGGACTAAGCCGAGGCGAGAAGCCGCAGTTGTTTCCAAAGTTGCGAACAGCAACAAAATGCGGCGTCGCCGCCAAATTGCATTAAACAATAACAAAATATATGTGCGAATGCACCATGCGAGTGTGAACGACTAGCAGATACCCTGTAGCCAGCCTCCAAGCTCTATTCTCGCTGCTCTCAGCCCCAAGAGGGGAATCTGGGCTCCTAGATGTCTTCGCCTGTCTGTTGCATACCTTTACATAGTTTCAATATGCCCCATTTTTTAACATTTTAAATGCGTACAGGGTATACAAACAATGTAAAACCGATTGCCAACCGAACAACAACAGCAATTCGCAAACTAAAAGAGCAACAAAGCAACTTTCGAACCCAAACTCTCCCGAGGATGTTAACACCAGCTACACACACACACACTCACAGGGTATGTGTTTGTGTGTGTGTGTGTTTGTCTGATTCAAGTTGGCTGTGCGCAATTTAAGCGAAAATGTTAACATCTTGTTGACGGAAATAGGCACAATTTGAGTAGACAAGCGACGAAACAACAGCTGCCCCGCTTTGCGGCATGTGGCCTGTGGCCTGTGGCATGTGGCATGTGGCATGCGGCAAGTGGGTGTGTTTACGCCTAAGTAGCCAGACCGATAGCACCGTGCCAGAAAAACAAATGAGTTAGCTGTGTTTGGTTACAGCTAGGCCATAAAGCGGAGCAGAACTTGCACTGAGATGAAAAATGTCGCCGATAAACGAAAGCAGCTAAATGCATTTTACAGGGTATTATGAATGTGTCAGAAAGCGTGTAACCCCGAAAGAAATTCATGTACCCACAAATGTCAGCTAATAAGTAAGCCAAGGCAAGGCTTAAAATAGTTTAAGTAAATGATGCTAAGCACAGCTTTGTCCTACTCAAATCTGAAGCGCCTATTCGAAACCATCTGGACGTAGGACATAGACGTTAAGCACACCTTAGAATAATCTTCAACTGTGACACAAAATGTTTCGATAATCTATAGTTAATTAGTTGGTGGCTTTACTTACCATGATGGCGGTATAAAATGTTAAACACAATATCACCCAGTCCCAAATCGCCTTAAATGCACAATAATGCAAGAGTATGTGTGGGGGCGTCTTTGGCGCTTCCTGTCTGTACTGTGGCATAATATCCGCGCTCAGTGACATCATCTGTAAGCGATATGTTAAGCGTGCCGTGTATGAGTATAAGTTATATTCTAGCGAGTATTACCCGACTTGGCCCGGGCTAAAGATATTTTCACCAAACTGTGAACGTTTCCACCCGTTTCGTGCAAGTGCGGAGAATACAAAATGAATTTTAAAAGAATTTTTTTTTGACCGAAATTTAATTTGCGCTCAATTTAGAGCCTAGGTAAATTCGTGCGTTTTTCGCTAGTTTTCCACGGCTGCGGGTGGAATTTATAGAATCGCTTTGCGAGTTTGAACTAAAAGCGGATCGGACGACAATCGTAACTTCGCGAGTTTCCCCTTTTCCACCCAGAAGGTTGAAATAGTTCGAAACACAGCTCAACTGATTTTTTTAATATGAAAATAAGTTTTAAGCTGATCGGACGTAGGTAAGAAACTTTCACACAAGCGTTTTACATCAACTTTCCACTGGCACGGGTGGAATTTTGTTCACTTTAACACTAGACGAGGTAATTAGAGCTTTCTAGCTTTTATGATCCGTCAGTCAGTTCAATATATATACATTATGGTAGATGTTGAGATCGATTAGAACTTACGTGCGCCAGATTCGACTGCTTCGTTGGATCCTTGAGCGTGGGCAAATGGGCGCTGAACTGGCGGCTGCGTGTGACGGATCGCGCCAGCTTGGCGAATTTGGAGAGACCTAAAACTGGAAGGAATAGATTAACTGCTACGATATGGACAGACACGCACAGGCCAAAGACAACAGAGAAACAAGCAAAAAATAGACAGAGACAGAAAGAGAGAGAGAGAGAGAAAGATAAATAATAAAGTAAATGGCAAACGATACACAGAGACGTGCGATAAATCGATAAAGCGTTTGATGAACGAAAAATGCAAAATCATCAAGAATATATACAGACATTAGACATATACATAAAGTACATCGGTTCAGTTCATATATATGTATGCAAACATATGCATATATAGTATATATATATATATATATAGTATTATATACAAATATTATACAATGCGTAAGCGTGTGTGCGTGTGTGCAGTTTTTGGATATCGGGATAAATGTGGGAGAAACAGAGACAAAAGAGAAAAAAGAGAATAAAAGAGTAGAGTGATGTACATTTTGGTAAAAGATTGAGAGATTGAGAGACAAAGAGCTCAAATTTTAACAAGGGGTGCATGCGCGCGCGCGGCAGAGAGAGAGAGAGAGTGAGAGAGAGAGGGGTGTGCAGGTGTGTGCAGGGGATAAGGCGTGTGTGTGTGTGCAGTGCAGTTTAGTGTAGTGTATAACCAATTCGTTGAACTGATTTTAAACAAATTTACAAACGGTGTGTGTGGCATTTGGCTTGGCTTGCAATATGATCCTTGCAATATATATATATATATATATATATATATATAGGCTCATATATTGAGATCAGGGCGGTGTGTAGAGTGATTGTGCGGGGGTAACGGGGTGCCGGACCATAGAGCTGGAAGTACTTACCACCTTTGGTATCCTCGCTGTCGATGGGCTGTTTCAGTGCCGTTATATCCCGAAACGTCAATAGGAATAGCACAACCAAATCCCTTTCGTTGCGTATGGGCGCCACCTGAAGCAGCAGCCATAGCGGCGTTTCTGATAAAGTGAAGAGAGAGAGAGAGAGAGAGGGAGAGAGAGAAAAAAAAGAGAAAAAGACAGAGAGAGAGAGACAGAGAGAGAGAGAGGAGAGGGAAAAGAGAAGTGAAGTCATTAGCGAGTGTACAAATATTCGGCTTAATAACCCTCAAATTAACCTCTTCCTTGGAAGCATTTCCAACATATTCGTGTAGTCAAGTTAAGAAAAGTCCTGAGTATATTGCGAGTGCTCTCCAGCACTGTTAAGTATATAAACAAACCAGAAAAAGGATCTATAACCCTTGTAGACATTTATCTGAAGGCTGCAGATGTGGTACGAAGGCTGAAGCTCGTAAAGGCTGAGTTTAATGAAAATATCTTTGAGAACAGAATATTTTGCCAGACAGAAACTCACTTATCGACCGATTTCTCCTATTGTGCTATATTATATTGTAGTGTGATTAAGATAAACAAAACAGTTTTCCATGCAATAACCTTATTTGCGAGCGATATATATAAAATATACCAGCCCGGGCATATTCCGATCAAGGATCTTTGAAAATGAGTTTAAAGCCGAGCCGGACGGTTAGCCAATTAATCAAAAACTCAAAACAAGAATATTGTGGTCAGATTTAGATGCCAAATTGATCTAGAGGTCAAATAATGCAGAGAGAGAGAGAGAGAGTCTCGGGAAAATCGTATGAGATTTGGCCAAGTTATGGGGTCGGGAAATTTTGACTGATTTAGGATATTTGAGGTTACAATTTTCACATGAATAATGTTGCCTGCTTTAAGTGCCAAATTGATCTAGAGCTCAAACCTTGAAATGCTCTGCTTTAAAACTTTGCTTGAAACTATTTTTGATCTGGCCAAACTATCTTCCAGCTTTCAGTCCCATTGCCTAACACGACAAACTATACTCGATTTGCATTGAATACAAATTATAAACGAATAAACGAAAACAAAGGCACGTAAATAAACAGATGCTTGTGCAAAATGTTGACTAACTTTGAACAATTGTTGCAATTGTTGCAATTGTTACAATATTTGCTTAATGTTATTTATTGACAGTTATCAGAAAATTGCAAATTAATGTGAAATTTAAGCAATTATTTAGGGCAAGTGCTGCAATACACAGAACGATAATCGAATTGCAGTCGAATGCATTGAGGTCACAATGGACGCACAGAGACGGAAACGGCAAGGGCAAGGCAGACGACGTTAGTGAGAGAGGGGCAAGGGCAGGGGCAGGGGCAGGGGCAGGTGAAGGGGCACGAACGTGCTCAGTTTGGCATTGCAATTACGGATATTACGCGCACGAGGCTCAAAGAATTGTTAAAACGATGCCCGATTGCAAAGTGTGTGAGTTTAAATTAAACGCACACACACACGCGCGTTTTAGGTGTGCGTGTGTGTGTGTGTGTCCAATCAACAATAATTGCAATTCAATTTTCATTTGCAGCGCTGACCCACACGGCGTATGCGCAATTGTTCTGCTGTCATTGTGTTGATAGAGCTCATGCGAGTGCCGAGTGCCGACTGCAAGGGGAAAGCGCAGATTGAGAAGGGCGGAGAGGAGGGGGGGGGGGGGAGGGTTGGTGGCACGTGCCTGCTGTGCGGGCGGCATATTAATAGCATAATTATTGGCTAATTTTATGCACAGTTTGCTGTTAACATATCCGCTGTCACTTCCGTTTCCGTTTACCTTTTGGCTCCACATTAAATGCAAGCTTAAAGAGCGCACAGCAAATAAAATCTATCTCTATATCTATATAGATCTGTGTATCTATGTATATATGAATGTGTATAATTTTTTATTCGACAGCAATCGGGCAAACAAGACAACCATAAACTTATCCACGGCGCCCCAGAGACACCTGTCAGCCAATTCAATTTGTTCGCATATCGAATTGCCGCCACATGGCAGCGCGCCTCCTTTTGTGGCAACTTTTCAAAGTGCTACGTGCCACACACATATACCACGATTATGCCGGCAATAGGTTAGAGAGAGGCGGGTAATACAAAAATACTATATATATATATATAAAATGTAGTAAACGAGGGAGCAAACGAATAGCTAATGGCAATGAAAAACGAAGCCAGAAGGAAATGCCCAAAATCGAAATTTAAATACGCTTTTTATGGAATAATAGCTGCTCTTTCGATCGGTTGGCCTATTGTCTATATAGTATATAGTGTATATAGTATAGATGGCATAATAAATATAGTATAGCAATCCGATATGCTGCGGTTGAGGTAACTTGCGAAAGTCAAACAAGAGGTGTTAACCTTAACTCGAACTGAACCTTAACCCCAACTGTCTAGGCCTCTGGCAGCTATATGATCTAGTGCTTCGATCCGGCTCACTTCGACATCTATGCAACATCTGATGAGGATAGCTTTGTAGCTATAGTAAGCCATCAACTATATATGTATATGAATATACATCTAGTACATCTACTTCTAAGCGTCACACATTTTCTGACAAACGTGTAATACCCCTGCTGCAAGGGCAGAACAAAAACCAAAAAAAGAATAGCGACCAAATGTGTGACTCAGCTTTGATGGAGCACTTTTCTTTTCGATGGCCCGCTGTAATATTTTACAAATAGCTGCATTTACTTTTTATATGTTCTGCCCAACAATCATAATAATGTTTGATAATCGTCCGTAATTATATGCACGTTCTTGGCCGTTGTCACTCAATTCATTTAATGCATTCAATTAAATTTTCAATTTTCCACAAATTCTCTATCGCATACAATTTGCGGCGCACGGAAACTATTAAATATTAATTTTTAGACAAGCCTACAAATATGTTTGCCATCAAATATTAATTGGAATTACACGAAATTGTAATTAAAATTGATATATTCCGATTGTCATGGGCTTGCGTCGCACTTTAAATACCCTTGCCATAAAGCATTATATGAGCTGGGTATATTAGACAGTTTATGGATTGTTAAGTTTTTTTCTCAAATGTTTAAATGGTTACCAAAGTATTTAAAGTCTTTGCCTCTTTTCCACTTGAAAAACTCTTAAACAAATCCACGCTATAACGGGGCGTTGTTATTTAAATCCACGTGCAAGCGTGGAAAATTATTGGATTCAGTTTAAATGGCTGCCATATTAAATGTTTGTAAATATTTACAATGGCTTGGAAAGTTTTCTCTCTCTACATCTGGAACTCTAATAGAAATCCATGCTAATGTTGCGTTTTTTTTATTCCACGCGCAATCCACGAAAATTGGCGGAATTTTCAAAGATCTTAAACAAAGCTTATCTAAAACGCATTGCAAAGCTTGCATAAATAGGTTGTTAAACCATTTTTAATGTTCTTTAGGTACTTGGAAGATAAGTTAAAATTTTCACTGTAGTTATTTTATGTGATGAAGGGAAGCGTGTGCTTAGACTTGTTTTTGGGAAATTCCACCCGCAAGTGTGGAAACATCGTGAAAAACGTTTGTATGAAACTGTTTTGTTTCTCGATCCGATCGGCCTTTTACTCATTTTCAAAGATCTTTGTTTAAATTCATTTAAGAAGTGCTTTACACGTTTTGGACAATCCTACGTAAATGGAGGTCGAAAATTTGGTAGGGTTCAAACTTATTGTCAAAGCTCTTTATGAAAACTGATTTAAGACATGTTACACACTTATCGCAGAATCCAAGTTTCCTCGGAAAATGCGTATAAAAGATTATTTTGATTGAAATTTTTCTATTTGAGAATAATTTCCGATAGAGTTGTTATTCGATTCTTTCGAGCTGCCCACAAAAGTAGGCTACAAATTCAAAAAACATGGCCAAAGCCGTGTTTAGCTATTTAGTTATTTGGCTTGAATGCTTTCGCTACTCCTGTCTTTCCTTTAATTACTCCATTTATTTAATGCTGTGTAGCCTTTTTTATGAAGCGTGCCTCAATTCGATTAGCCGTAGCATATTAGTTAATCGATGTTTGAGACTCTTTTGATTTGGTCCCTTGCATAATGCATAACAATCGATTGGTGTGTTGATACATACGCACATACACACGCTCATAAGCACACACACGCACGCGTACAGCATATTGCAATTGATTTATGCATATTTTATGATGATGCCCTCCAGTTGCCAGTTCCTAACATTGCCAATAAATACAAACAGAAGGCGACTGTACTGCGAGATGCTGCCAGGCCATCTGCACAATCACTCTTCGATGCATATACATATATTTATATACATATATACATTCGATATACGATAACTAGATGAGTGCTTTGGTTGTACCTTGGGTTTGTGCCTTGCCAAACTGCGAGAGGGCGCAGCCACATTGTATATCTGTAAATTGATACCCGAAGGCGTTAATCCATTATAATTGCGAGTTCAAATTGGGAAACGAGCGAGCTTCAACTAGCAACTGTTTCACATACATCAGCTGACTTCTAGGTGTCTGGCGGGGTAAGCAGAGAGTGGTCTTAACGGGGAGAGGTGCGGGCGGGCGAGTTGGGGTTTTGGTGAGGTGGTCTGCTTGATTGATGGGCGCCACTCAAAAATTGTTGCGCCACCTTAACTTGTTTGGATTAAAGAGTTGGCATGGAGAAAAAAAAACAGCAGCTGCCAGAAAAACAGACGCAGCCAACAAATAAAAAGCGGGTAACGAATATAAAGTAGCGAGTGGCGAGTGGCAAGCGGCAAGTGGCGAGTTGATGGAGTTGTTGAAGTGTGAGTGGGATTCAAGTGGCATGAATTATATGAATATATAAACAAATATGTATGTATGTGTGTGTCTATATTTCTGTCTATGTGTATGTGTGTGTAAAGAAGCGAGTAACGAGTGGCGAGTGGCAAGCAGCGAGTGGCGAGTGGCAAGCGGCGAGTTGAGGGAGTTGTGGAATTGTCAGTGAGATTAGAGTGGCATGGAATATATGAATATATAAACAAATATCTATGTATGTGTGTGTTTATATTTCTGTCTATGTGTATGTGTGTGTAAAGAAGCGAGTAACGAGTGGCGAGTGGCGAGTGGCAAGCGGCGAGTTGAGCGACTTGTTGAAGTGTCAGTGAGATAGAAGTAAAATATATGAATATATCTACATATATGTGTTGCTGTGTGTGCGTGTGTCTAAATGTATGTGTGTGGACAGGGGCGAGTAGCGAGTAAAGAGTAACAAGAGTGAGTGGGATTAGGGTGGCATGAAATATATGAGTACATATAGATATATGTGTATATGTGTGTGTGTGTGTCCGTCTTTGTGTATGTGTGCGTGTGAAGGGGCGACCGCACACAAAGTGCAACAATTTATTATGGAGTAAGGGACGCAACATAAATCTAAATCGTCCTTCAACCCATCCCCCACAACGGCTTTGTTCTTTGAGTAGGGGAATTATGTATATATTTCAGGGCACGTGTCTACACCTTGATACCGCGGCTAATTAAACATAGTCAAGCTTACGTTTTGGCTTAATAAGCTAAAATACAGGTAATTATTTAATTAGCCATTTATAGCTGCAGCTACACAGAGGGGTAGGGAGAGAGAGAGAGAGAGAGAGATAAATGCGCAAACACTCAGAGAATATATCAATTATCTTGGTTTGAGTCTTAATTTTCGAATATCGACATTTATTAATACAAGAACTGGACTGCAAACCAAAACATAGAAGAATAAAAGAGGACTTAAAACTTGCAGAAATTCGCCTCAAGGCTTTGCAGCTGTGAGATGTGCGAAGGCTGAAGCTTCTTAATGTTCAGTTTCCTCAAAATATCTTGGAAAACAGAATATTTTGCCATACAAAAACTCACTTATCGACCGATTTCTTCAAGACTTCTATATAATATAGTAGTGCGATCTTGAGAAGATTTGGCTCATATACAGGCAGCCTAGTTTAACTAATAAAAGCCGAGCTTGGTCAAGATATCTTGTTAAAGAAAAATTATTCATATAGAATATAGATATATACATTCTGAGGTTGGAGATGTCTCCTTCTACGCATGACAAAATGTTAATACCCTGTAGAATCGAAATATATTTTCGCCGTTGGAATTGGTTTGAAAGTTTTTGCAAATGCATGAAACCAGGTCTTATTGTCATATCTCATGTTCAAAATTAAATGAAATTCCAAGCTCGCATCGGTTCGGTTTCGGTCTGCATTACTATGGGAAATTTGTAACTTAAATGGAGAACATTTCGCGATATAAATTGTATACTCTGATCTCTTTAGGAATATTGAGCAACAGAATCAGGAATGATTTGCAACAAGTACAATTGTGATTTCAATGCCAATGAGGTTTTTCTCTGAGTGTATGTTCTATTGGGGAATCGCTGTAATAGTTGGTTTTTAATATATACTCACTGTTCTTTTTGTAGAGCAATATTTCGAATTGATCCTGCTGCTGATTCTCGAGCGTATACTCCAGACGTCCAACCGTCTCCTTGTCTGTCAGCTCGCCGTACATGAAGCCGCATCTGTTGCAAGGAATTGGGGAATACACAAGAGCAGAATATCGCACATATACGAGGTATTATTCTTGATTAGTTTTAGACAGCTGGGAGCAGTACATAAAGCACGCACACAGATTTAATTATTATTCTGATTAATTATAATTAATGTGATTAATCTAATTAGAACATGCTGAGAACGTGAAATTAAGGTAGCACAAGTCGCAGACGCAGCAGCAGCAGAAACTGGCTCAGTTTTCTGAGTGCTCTTGACTTTCTTGCATAATTGTTCAAAATTCAAAATTTCTGCCCTAAAAGTTCTTCTACTTCTTAATTGGCTGAAAGTCTAGAGTATCAGCCATAGCTCTAAAGTGAATGCAGCCTGAAACGGGCTTCAGTTCTATAAATTTGTAGTTGTCTATACACACGGAGAGAGCTATTGTTTCTAGTCTATATTCAGGTCGTATATCAAATTTATAAGTATATATATATTTATAGGTAAAAGGAGAGTTTGTTTGGGTTGAATGTGTTTCTAGCTGTTATTTCTGGTTCGATACCCATTTGGTTTTTCTTTTCCCACTATATTTGCTTTTACTTCCAATGTGTTTTACATAGAACCGAAAAACGGATATACAAATTGGATTTGAGTATGTTTCCAAATTCCTATTCGCCACAATATTGTGTTGGGCACAAATATTTGGTTAGCTTGAAAATGAACTATAGCCAAAGTTGCCAAAAAAAAAAAAAAAAATAAAAACACTAGCAAATAAAAACTGGAAATAGAACATGTTTATACAAGGGAATACACGATATACTCTCTTTAATTGAGCTACAGCGAGCAACTATTTCATATTTCCCATCTATTTTTGCTTTGTTTAGATATCGTGGGGCACAATGCAGGGAGAGGGGGGTGCGGGTGGTGGTTGCTTTTACAATTCTGTTATTTGAATTGCCAGAAATCTAGCTTTATTGACTTGCAGCTTAAAGTTGAGAGTAGAATTTGTTGTTGTGCAAAAAAATATATGTAAGACTCTAGCTAAAGTGATTTTCCACTTTGAAATAGAATTCAATTCTCAGAAATCTTTTCGCCGTTTTTGATTGACAAAGAGTTGGCTCGAGATAATAAATACGAGATTTCCAGAAATCTCGCTCTTTTATCTAATAATTGAGTCAACGCAAGGCACAGCATATCCATTGCCAATGCGTTTGAAGGAGATATACATATATTCATGGGCGACACTCCTGTGCTGTCAGGTCAGGTAATATGCTAAATTTGCCTGCCTCTGGCCACGGTGGCGGCCATTTATTTTGGCCAAGTTGACACCGAATGGCCGTCGAGCACGAGCGATGATGGAAATTACCATATCGTATGGCACATCTTCTAAGCTGATGGCTTAGCCACTACGGGCTGGCGTTCCGCTGCTGCAGCTGATGCTATCACATGCGCTGGCAGAAATACTGAAAAATAACTTGAAAACGAAGTGGAAGAGGAACGTCAAATAGCAAGTGAAATGAAAAATAGAAAACCGTTGCCAAGGCAGCGCACGTGCTGAGCTACAAGCAAAAAAAAAAAAAAACACGAGTGATGAAAAAAAGTGTTGCATGCTTTTAGGGCGCGCGCAAAAATATGCAAAAATGGCCAAGCGCTCAGCGTGCGAGCGAGCAACTAAATGACATAGTGAAGGAGCAAGTGAGCGAGTGAGCGAGAGACACGGTCGATTGGTGTGGGCGGTCGGTAAGGAGGGGCCACAGGGGCAGAGTGCGCAAATTGCAATGACGTCAGCAGCCAGCAATGGGTGAAGGCGAATTCGAATGCGAGCGCAAAAGGAGACACAATAAAAACTGTTAATTTGTATTTGGCGCTGTCGCTGCCGCTGTCGCTGTCGCCGTCGCTGTCGCCGTCGCCGTTGCTGTTGTTGTTGTTTCTGTTGCTGCTGTCATTGCATTTAGACGAATGCTGTTTATGTGCATGCATCTGTGTGTGTGTGTGTGTGTGTGCGTGTGCTTATGTGTGCACTTGTATTTATTTATGCCATGACAAAGGTTCAACAAACTGCGACGGCGGCGGCGACGCTGGCGTCGGTTAAGTCGCCCAGCGACGTCACAAATAGAAACGCAAAGCGACTCATTTCCTCTTTGCCGGCCATTTTGTGCAATGAACTGTTTTGCTGCAGTGGATATCAATGTGTGTGTGTGTGTGTGTGTGTGTGTGCAAGGGAGACAGGCACAGAATTGGGTTAGAAGGCAGGCAACACAAAAGCCCAAACAGGTTAAAGGCAAGCATTGGCTAAGGTTCCACTTTATAAACTCTAAACTAACAGCAGATCAGACGGCAAGGGGGTGAGTGCGCTTGGGGCGGGGCAGGGGAAGGGGCTTGGAGTTAAAAGGCGCCACAAACTGGTAAATTGAAAGAAAGTGCGCGCAGTTAAGCAAACAGCAAAAAACAAACAAACAAACAAACAAACAAACAAACAAACAGAAAGAGATAGACAGAGACTGCAAGAGATAGAGAGAGCGAGAGAGAGAGAGAGAGAGAGAGGGCAACAAATAAAAGGATTTTCTTTTTTGGTCAACCTTTTGCTTGGATTCTCTTTTAGCGCGCGGTCACACACAGACACACACAAACACACTGCAACAAAGTGGGTCAAAGCGCAACAATAAATAACTGACACACACACACACACACACACACGGACATACTCTAGAGTAACAGAGATGAAGAGCGAGAGGGAGGAGAGGGACAAGATAGCGCAGTCAGCTAAACGCCTAGATTGGCATTACAAAAGTTTGGCTTGTCCGAGGAAAAAAAAGAAAACCAGGCAGAAACGGGGCGGGGGGAGGTGGTGGGTCGCTGGGGACATGGGGCAGGGATTGCTGGCCAGGCACTGCATACGCTTCCATTTTTTTATTTGTTTTTTTGGCTTGTTTTATTTTTTTTTTTTTTTTTTTTTGGCTAGGCCAACCGCTGTGGCAATTTTCGCTTACAAATTATAAAGAATTCGCTGGAGAATTTCACATTGTGCGCAACTTTACAGTTTTGCAGGCACTCTTGGGTCATGCAACAGTCGCCCGCCGACCGCCCTGTTTCTCACATTTTTCAAGCTAATTTGCCAGCTGATATGCAACAAAAAAAGATATAAAGTAAATGTATCGAAAAATCGCCTGCGGCACAATTTCGGCTTTGGGCCTAGCTACCTCTACAAACAATTTGTGTTCATTACACAAAAGTTAGCTCACAGCCAGTAAAAGTACATTAAAGCCAACCGCATTTTCTTTGCGTCCTCTTTATGCCCCGAACCCATTGAAAAGCGGGCTATAAAGGGCATAGCAGGCTTTTGTTAAATGTTTGTAACAGGCAGAAGGAGGCGTTTGTGACTTCGTAAAGTAAATATTTTCTTGCTCTCGGCATCAATAGACGAGACGAACTAGTCACGTCTGTCTGTCTCTGTTTGTGAATTATCGATTTTTCGGAGACTAGAGAAAATTTGAACGAAAATCTAAAGGAAATTATAAATTATCGATAGCTCGTTTCCATGAAATCGATAAACATATGGATATGGAAATTCTATTTTAGACCATATGCTTTATAGAAGCTCTTATGGAAATTTTCGACAAATTTACCCTCGCTATTCATAAAAACACAAATTTTTGCATTTCCCAAAAAGTGGGGCTAAGGTTGGAAGAGGTTTGTGTGTTTTAGAACTGAGCTAGGTGCAGGGTATCGTCAAGTCGGGCATTCTATATTGTCACTTTTTTTTTTTTATTTGTGCCGCATTCTCGCATGCAGCAACCAGTGAATATCGCCCGGCGGAAGAGCACAGTTAGCCGGAACTGCGGCGTTTTGGCCTTTAATGCCTACTTAATGCCCTGATAAATGGACTCGGGGGCTACAAACTGGCCGTGAACCAGCTGTCTGCTGACTTTTGACTGAAATCTTTACGCTTTCATGGTGCGCTGTCACTGTCAATCCGCTTGCTTGTCAGCCATAAAATGAGCACAAGTGTGTTTATAGTTGCAGCAGGAGGACATTTTTAGAGCCAGTGTTAAGTAAGTGCGCAAAGGGTCGAGCTTAAGTGTTCGAATAAATTAAAACAGTTTTTTTTTCCTGTAACAAATTACGAAAGAAAAACACAGTCGAAACTAGTAAGAGTACGAAATAAATCTAGGAAACTTTTTAGTTAGGGTAGAAAATAGGGCAGAAATAGTTGAATAGTGTTGGAAAAGGGTTTGAAAACACAAAAGATCAGCTAAAAAAAGATTCTAGATTGTAACCATTAAGCGAAAATGTTATAGATTAATCTAAATTTCATATGTTTAAATACTGCAAATGCAAAATGAATCTAAAGGAGTAAAAAGCTAGACATGCCATATAAAAACCAAGCAAAAAGAAAGCTATATAGCTATATATCTAAGGGGTTGCAATAGATGGTAAGAGCATAATTTCAGATGAGAAACAAACACTCTGATTTGCTGTGAATATGAGAAAGAGACAGATGAATAGATAGACAGAGAGAGAGAGAGAGAGAGAGAGAGCGCGCGCTGGGCAGCTGTTGAGCGCAAGAACTGCGTGGAATATAATACTTAGGCTAGGCAGATACATATATGGTTATATGTATATATAGAGATAAATAACATTTAGCGAGAGAGCGCAACAGAGCGAGTGAATATAAATCGGCAATACGTACACATACCTGCACGACTTCTGCATGACCTCGGCTCGGTTGTAGCCGCTAATCTTGCAGAAGGACTCATTGCAGTAGACGATCGGAAAATCGACGATTTGTGCGTTGGCCAATAGAAACGAGCTGTCCGCTGTAAGAGATCAAAAAAGAAAGAGAGAGAGAGAGAGAGAATGAGAACCAATTTGAGAATGATTCGGTTTCTTGATGAATATTAATTATATTTCTATCGAAAACTTACCTTTCAGTTTGAGAGTAATACTTGTAAGACAAGTTCGCAATAGAGCTATATCAGATACCTTGAGCTATAGTTGGGGCCTACGACTTGTCAGATTTATATTTTGATATATTTCCTTGATGTTTCCTTTCCTAGACAGGAATTGTTAAACTGTTTACCTTAATGAACGCATCTGTTCATACCAAGGGTTAGATTTCGATCTATATATATTTGTATATACGTAATCTATGTGTCTGCATCGACTAACACACATACAGACTGATTGATGGTAAATACATTGGCCAAGCCATTCTTATATGAAAGAAGAGATTTATTTGAAGACAACGCCACTTTCCAACACTACCCAGCACACTTAATTTCGATAATTATTGCTGATTATCGATAACTGTCGCTGGCATTGCTTTGCCTCTGTTCATATTGTGCCCACACTTAAGCGTGTCCGTCTGCCAGTCAGTCAGTCAGTCGGTCTGTCAGCTTGTCATTTAGTTGGTGAAGCAACGCGCATCTATCAAAATATTTGCGCGTAATTGGAACATTTCAAATGTTGTCATTCATAATAAAATGCCATTTGATAGTGCAGCCCGCCACACCCAATTCTCTGCTCGCCTTCCAGTGCTTCCTTCAGTCAGTCAACTAATGGCGGTTGCTATTGGCCCTGTTCTTGTTGTTGTTGCTGCTGTTGCTGTTGCTGTTGGCCAATTCGGGTGCAGGTAACGTGTTACAACGAACCGGGTACATGGTACATGTGTTTGTGAAAACCACGCGCTGGCATCGCATGGCTTCCAAAATGACATTGCCTGACTTCATGTTTGCCTTTTCCGAAGGGGACCTTCTGGTTACTGTTGTTATTGCAAGTAATTGCTGTGGCACACGCACACACTCACGCACACACTGTTTTATGGAACTAGTTACTAGTTCCAAAGCTACACAACGCTTTAATATAGCAACTAGTTGGAGCTAGGATTCACTTGCTTGCACGAACTGAACTCAATTCATCAAAAATGTCAGCTTATGTTTACTGAAACTTTTGCGTACTTCCAATAGCGCAACAGATAAAAAGTGATTCGGTTCTAACTCTTGTGGTTCATGAACAAAAATGTTCCACTTAAATACGTGAACAAACACTTATAAGGCCAATCATTTAAATTGCATTGAAGTTCAGTAAGTTACGAAATTAAAAATCAATTGATTTGCTATAGAAGTTAAAGTCCTTCATAAAGTTCAATAGAACTAGTTGGCAGTTCCGGAAACGTTGTAAATGGTTCAATTCTGAACGGGTTTTCTGCTAAAAGACATATTCAACAGAATTTGTTTTCCCTAACACTTGCATAAACAATCGCGAACTGCATTTAATGGTTCGGGTGCCCAAGCATAACCCTGAACGGAACTAAAGATCATGATTAAGGAACCTGTGTGGTGCCCTTTATAAAGCTAATATCGCGAGCTATGCAAATATATTTGCCCACTTCGTTAAAGCTTAATCTGCTCCATTGGCTGCCAATTTGCAGCAATACCATTTACTTAGATTATAAACTAGCTGGAGCTCGTATGCGTGTGTCTCGGGAACTGGTTCCTTGGAACCGGCGCGCCGAACGAAATGAGCTGCCAAATCGACAACAGTAAAATGCAATATCTTTCGACATGCGACAGTTGAAAATAAGTTGACGTTGAATATCTACTCTATTTTTACAAACACTATATTTTGAGAGGGCGTGGAAAGTGGGAAGGCGACGGAGAGAGGGGGCGGGGGGGAGTGTAGCGATTGCAGGTGGGCGCCAGCAGGTGCCGTGTGCGGTGAGATGCATGCAAAGCGGGCACAAAAGCAGCACAGTAACCCACATACAAATACATTCAACTATTTAGATGCACAATTCACGTGGCCGGCCAATGAATACGTGAGTGTGAGTGTGGGTGTGGGTGTGGGTGTGGGTGTGAGTGTGAGTGTGTGTAAAAAAATATGCACATGCAATCGCTGGCAGTCGGGAATTGGGCAAATGCATATTTATGCGATAGACACATGCACACTCACACACCCTCACCTACACACTCACACACCCACACACACCCACACACACACACACACACAGCAATTACAAGAGCAACAACAACATTTGCTACTTTACAGTGTCAACAGTTGCTGCACGGCCCGGCGCCATCGCCAATGCCTCCGCTTGCCACGCCCACCTGCGCTTTAACTTTGGCTCCGTACGGATCCAAAACGTGGCCTGAATCTGGATTTCGAGTCCGACTAGAGATGAGCGCGTGCCATAAAGCACAAGCGCAGGTAAGCCAAGTAAATATTTCATATATATATAATATATTTACTATTGGAAGGAAATAGCCCTTTTGCGCAAAAGTTGGGGAACTTAATTAGTCCAAATTTGTGTGCATGCGATTTAAATGTCAATTCAAACTGGAGTTAGCCATAAATCAAAAACTTCTTTCACCGCAAAAAATCTAGCAAAGAGCTGTTAGAATGCATTTGAATTTTGTGTGCTTTCGAATCTTCTTCAATTTAGCTTTCCCCAAAAGCTATTTTGACTATATATTATTGGAACAGCGTGTCACGAGTTTAATTGCCAACTATCGGGCACGTGCCCATCGCTAATCGTAACACTTCGCATTCGAGTATGTTTGTTATTATAGTGGCACTCACTCACTTAAGCCTGTGGGTGTATTCGTGCTTCAGTGTGTGTGTGTGTGTGTGTGTGTTTGTGTTTGATTTTGCCATTATGTCAACGTCATGACATTTTACTGTATCAACTGCCACTTGCAGAGTGGACAAGGGAACAGATATGGGCACGCAGGCAGCCAGGCATACAGGTAGTCAATCGGTGGCATAGCTGCACTGTACAACACTACCACGACACTGCAGTGTGCACTGCACAACACTTGATGGCATTCAAAGCTGTTGGCTGGCAAAGTTTTGCAATTTGTGTTTGGGTCATTTGACAGACGCGATTTATTTTTAAGCCCGATGAGCCAGGCGCCAAATTGAGCCAAGGGCGTAGCCGAGGGGATGCCAAATGAGCCAAAGTGCTTCATATATCCAAATGGGTGGGCAATAGGTTTGAGCCATAAGGCTGTTATGAATACAGATTGGGCGCAGCTAAGCTCTAAATGGAGATAAATGCGTTATAGAAAGCGCAGATTCGATTCGCGTTAGCCAGAAAATAGTCATTGTCTCTGTTCAGGGTCCGAACTAGTTCTATGAAGGTGGCTTAGGTTTCTAGACATGATTGAAGAACGTATAAAATTCATGCTAGTCCCCAATGGTAGAGATGTTGGAAGAGCCTTATAAAATGGGAAGAATGGAAGTAGTTGAAATAACATTAATACTACACGGTGGACACGGTAGCAGGACTAGAGTGTATAAAACTAGTTCCATTCTTTTCACTCTGTCCAAGCGGAAGACGAGGTTTTTATTTTCCACACCATTTGGACCCAACGATCTCAGGAACTACAGGCGCTACATTCAGCAAATTTTGTATGTGGCCTGCTTTAGACAAAAATCAAATACTTTTAAGTTTTTTTCAGGCTTATAACATAAAAGGGTAGTAGAAAAGCAAGTATGCTAGATGTTGAATGGGGTGGAAGAAGAGGTGTTTAATAGAGAGCAGTTGGAGTCTCTTCATGATTAACTATATATAAAAATCATAGCTTCTGTTGCACATTGGTGAAATGAATCAAATGCTGCATAAATGTCAGAAATAAGCCGCAGTCAAAGCTCAGCCCGCAGTCAGTTGGTAATTAATGCGAATTTCATGTCACCACAAGCCAAAACGAAAACAAAAAAAAAAAGTGTACAAAATGGAGATAAATAAAGCTGCAAAATGTGAACAAAGAGCATTTTAATTATAATAAATTCAGCAGCAATTTAACAACTGGCCATTGCAAAAGCTCTGGCAAGGATATGACAGGACTCGCACCGGGGCAGGCATCGAAACCATGTGACAGCTCCAGTTGAAATGTCAGCCCTGCGACGCCGCGCATGATTGATGAGCTCCTCTGCTTACTCTAGTTACCCCCCCCTCCACAATACCCTACACTTTAAGCAGGATGTTGGACGGACTGTGTGCGTGGGCGTGGACGTGGGCGGGGGCGGGGGCCTGTTGATTGATTCGACTTTGGTTTTGGATTTTGGTTTTTGTATTGGCTTTAGCTGGTCGTAAGTGGCCACTCGGCAGCAGAAGCACAACAAAACTAGTCCATTAACTAAATACTATATATGCAGCAGACACATACTAACACACACACACACACGCACACACAGACGAACACACACGTTGCGGTTGCAAGTTGTTTGTTGTTGCATAAAACTTTCATTTCCGCATGGACGATGCTGTTGCTGGTGCTGCTGCTGCTCGCCAGGATTTGTGCCTGGCTGACTGCATGCGCCTCCACTTCTGTTGGCCCTACCCTCCCCCGCGACCCGGCCACAGCAGCAGCTGCTGCCTGTTGAAGCCATTTTGTGTCATTATTTTCTGTGGTTTTGCATTTTCCATCTTGTCGTCGTTTGCCTTTTGTTTCGTGCTTGCCACACTCACACACCCACACACTCACACACACACTCACACACTCACACACACACACACAGACAAAAGCTGGTTTTAATGACATTAGCGAGCGTTCGTCGCTTGTTGCCTTCTCTTTCTTGTCCCTACAGCGCGTGCCTTGCAATTATCCTTTATGCCACACACACACACACACACACACACACGTACACACACTCACACACTAACTTGCCACACATAAGTGGGCACTGACAATAGCTGGCTCCTGTTGTCCCTCCAGTTACCCCCTCCTTCTCTCTCTCTCTCTCTCCCTTGCAGCTGCAGCCGCCCCACGCTTTGTTTTTGTCCGCACGGTTGGCGATTAGGCCACAGATTGCCAGCTGGGCATGTCATTTAGTTGCGCTTTGTGCAGAAGCCCAAACCCCGCATTCCAGACCCGCCAACTGCCACGCCCCACGCCCCACGCCCCACGCCCCATGGGCCACGTCTGATCCACCTACACACGCTTTAGCTCTGGCCTCAGTTTGCACAGTCGAGTGCATAAATTTTATTGTCCGAATTGTAAAAAAAATTGCAAACTAAGAATGCGCTAGTCGGGTGTGTTCGACC
This sequence comes from Drosophila virilis, assembly GCF_030788295.1. Classification (NCBI taxonomy): domain Eukaryota; kingdom Metazoa; phylum Arthropoda; class Insecta; order Diptera; family Drosophilidae; genus Drosophila; species Drosophila virilis. Next base: position 7,180,029 of record NC_091543.1, read on the forward strand.
GTGGGATGCCCTTCTATGCGTGCTTCTTCTTGCCTTCGCCCCGGACTATGCGAAATGAGCTTTTGCTTAACCTTGATGCTAATTGTCCGATCTATGTGAAACTGAAAAACGGCTTTCTTTGACCTGTTACCTTTGCAACAAAAAAAAAGTATAATCTCCTTTTGTCCATTTTAAATGGACGCAGAGTATACAAAGAGATCTAATCCCTTTTAGCAACGCGAATTAATAACATGACAACGGCTTGGGGGGAAAGACAGGTGAGGGGCACCTGGGCAACAGATACAAGAGCCGCAGCTGCAATAGTGTTAGTAAAGGTGTGTTGGTGGAGGAGGGGTGAGGGGGTGTGTGTGTGTGTAGTGAGGTAGTCAGTTAATAGGGCTATGGGTACAAGGTAATGTGCTTTAGTTGACGGCGCAACAATTCCTTGGGGCATGCTTCAAACGAATTGCAACAGCCTCGCAACAGCGAACTTTTTTTTTTTTGCCACACTCCTCCCCAAAATGCCACAACCCCGCCCGCCCGCAAGCCGCACAACCCTTCGCTTATGTGCTACACACATCTAAAGGACAAACTATGCTGGCTCTTGGCCCTCTTTCCCTTTCCGCATGGCTCTCTAACTTATTTTTCACGCGCGCACCTAATGGCATTTATAATAAACTTCACACATGCCCCCCCTCTCTCTCTTGCTCTCTCTGTGTGCGTGTGTGTGGCACTTTGCATTGTTATTAAATTTGCATAATTAAGTGCAAACCTGCCCAGAGATGCGTTGCGCTGCCAGCGAATGTTTGTTTTTCATTCCTTTTTTTTTTTTTTGGGTCTTTTGTTTTATAATTAGAAACTTTACACATTGGACAGGGCGATGGGTTGGCTTTTGGGTCGTGAAAGGTACAAGCTGATAAATTTCTGTTGCATTATTAAACACAGACGAACAAGAAAAATGCAATCATAAAGCTTAAATCAAGAGTGCTTAGTTCAAGAACATTCTGTCAAGCGATCTAAAAGTTAATTCCCTCCTTATCAGAAACTTTCAAGACTTTGAGCGTGCAGGGAGTAGATTTAACATTTCATCTAAAAACCAAATACGCTTGAGAAGTGCATAGAAGGCGTTCTTGATGCAAAATGCTGACTCCCACACATCTGTTCGTATTGATGAGCTTTTTGTTGACATGGAAGTTCGCCTTAATACAGTTGGTATCCAATTAGGTTTTATTAAAGCTTTTGTCTTAAAATATATATTGGTTAGCCGAGCATCAATAGGGAGTCAGATTTTTGTATTAAAAACGCCCTTCTACGCACTTCTCAAGCGTATTTTGGGATTCGAAACATTTCGATTCTTTTTCCAATTTCTACATTAATTCAGCTCAAGTAAAAAACATGTTTCCGTTTTCTGCTGAAAATCCAATTTAGTTTTTGCACCGCGTTTGTGCCACAAATTCCAAGTTTTGGACAGAGTTTTTTTTTTTTTGTTGTTTTTTTGCCTGCCTATTTTGCAATGTGGCCTATTCGGACTTTGGACTGGGGTTCTGCTTGTTGTTGTCGCAATTTCCATTAGGAATTCAAGGTCAATTGTGTTTTCGTGCAGCAACTGCCACGCCCAGTCATCATCTGGATCAAAGTGGGCGCGTGTGAAGTAGTCTGCTGAGGGGTGGTAGGGGGGGGGGGGGAAAGGAGGGTTGTGTGCAGATTGTGGTAGCTGCGGGGGGGGGTCGTCAGGTCACATCAGAGAGTCATCATTTACATTTGGTAACCAGAAACTCAAATTATTGCCATTTCGCTAGAGCTGTGTGTGTGTGTGTGTGTGTGTGTGTGTGTGGGTAAAAGTTTATGTGTAATTGGTCACATGCACACACACATGCACACACAGACAGACACACACATGCGGCGCCATTGGTTTTCATGCTTCGCAGCTTTTGCTGAAGTTTTGTCCTCGTTTCATTTGCCTCATTATCATTTGTGTGTGCGTGTGTGTGTGTGTGTGTGTGTGCTTGTGCTGCTCTATGGCTCCACATTTTTGCCAGCGCCGCCCCACAAGCTGCCCCCGCCGCTGGCACAAAAATAGTTGATTGCGTAAACTTTTTTGGCTAAAAGCAGCAAAAGCAAAATTCAAGCAGCAACTTTTCCAATGGCCGCTGCAAGCACTATTTGTGCGTGCGTGTGTCTGTGTGTGTGTGTGTGTGTGTGTGTGTGTGTGTGTGTGTGCGCTGGATTGTTGCTGTTTTGCATTTTTGGCAACTTGGGCGGGCGGGTTGCGTGCAGCGAGCGAACCGAGAAGCGTGCAATACTTTAACCAAATTAGGCAACACACACACACACACATAAACACACACACACGCACACACACCTTTGCACCTGTATATGTGTGTGTGTGTGCGCCTTGTGCGCGCACTTGCTTTCGCTCCTTTCTGGGTTACCTTTTCATATTGTGCGATATTTGTTGGCTTGGGGCAGCGTCAACTAAGCAAATTCGTCGCTTTTCGACACGCAACGTCACAAAGTTCTTGTGAGTGCGTGTGAATCAGTTTGTGAGTAGCATATGAATTGTAAGTATATCAAGTATTCATTGTGGCAAACTTGACTTCACGCAATAAAAATAACAAAACTTTGTTACTTCAATTTACTATTTCATGATTTCCATGGAACTTTGTTAGAGAAACATTTTTCAAATGTTTGCATTGAGTCATTAAGATTCTCCAAATCGTAATTTCCTAGTAATGTGCCTTTTTTTTAATCTCAGATAGAACCTGTGTACCTTGCCTTAAGTTTCTAGTCTTTAATCCCTAGTTTGTCATCCAAAGTCTTAAGTGTCCTTTCTGTTCAGACCCTAGTCTGTAACCCCTAGTTTCTAAACCCTAGTCCATTGCTCTTTCAGTGTTCGGCTTCTTAAAACAACCCTAGGTAACTAGCCCCTAGTCTTATCCTTGGTGTGAAGCATTGCATATGAAGGCATATAAAGAACTCATAAGACCTTAGTCCGTCCCCTATTTATAAGTGCTTCACTTCATGTTTCTGCAAAGTTAAGTTTCGTGTATCAAGGATGACGACTAAGCCTTGAGTCCCAAGTGCGTAACCCCTTGTTATTGGTCTCTAGTCCCTTGGTTTCTCAGTGTAGGGAATCATAAATTAAGTCTGTGAAACTAGCCTTGAGTCCATTGTCCGTTACCTCTTTTAGTCTCAGTCCTTTGCATTCTTAGCATTAAAATCCGAGTCCGTAGTCCTTTGTCTGGTCCCTAGTACCATTTTCTTTAGTTCTATGTGAAACTTAGTCTTTAGTCGCTAGTTCTTGATTCTTCTATTTAGTTGTATCTTAATCTTTTATTTTTACTGCAACTAATGAGTAGTCGTAAGTCCCTAGATGTATCTATACTTAAGATCTGAGTGGTAAATTTTCACTTCTGGCTTCTTCCACTCCGTAGCCCATTTTCCCTGCTTCTGTTTATGATTTGCCTGTCCTTATCTTCCGGCTCTTAGTCCTTGCTGCTGCTAGCAACACATTTATTTATATGCATCGATAATTTTGTTATTATATTGTATTGCGTCCTGGTTGAAAACACTTATTCCATTGACTTCGATTGCATCCTAGCCAGATCTGGTTGAGGTGAATGCGTGTTGTCCGACACTGATGACTATTCATGGGCTATTCAATTGCCATTTGAGTACCAATGTGGTTTGCAGTTGCATCTGCACTTCTTCAATTGGAGCATGACCTCAAGTGAATAGTTATGAGTGTATTCATGAGTGCGAGCTCTTTGGCTGAGTTTGGTCTTTGGCTTTTATGTGGCCTCATCGTCAGCCACGGGCCGGCACTTAGGAATGACAAGCTGATAGCAGAGCCCCCAATCCACCCACCGTTGATTTGCCTCTACCTGCGCAACACCTGACGGCAAACACATGACACACCACACAGAAGCCCCCATCCGCCAACCATACAAAACAAAAGCGGCAGCAACAACTTAATCCAATTTGATTGGCCTCACCAGCTGGTCTGTGGGCTAGTTCCACAGTGGTCGGTGCCAATATATGCCCCCTTCCTCATACTACCGCCCTCTTCCCCAACAGTTGCAGCAGCTCTGGCTGTTCATATTTGATGAGCGTAGCAGGCTAGCAGGGCCGCCCACCGCCCAACCTCATAATCATGTTGACCCACAGACTGGGGGCAGGTCTTAAATGGCATTTTATTTAATGCTAAGTGTCGCTAGCAATCCAGGCCCCGACCCCAGTGACCCCTCCATGCCCGCTCTTGCTGTCTAATTATAGCGGCAACGCATGTCGATTTATCGAGAAATCCTGTTATGATCCAATGCAATACGACCTGCCCGAGACTTGACCACAAATCAAATGCTAATGAATTATGTCAGTGCTTAAGGTTAGGGCTAACATGTGGGCCGTAAGCTGGGGTTAAAATGATAGAGGGCTAGGTAAGTTCAGGGAATTAGCTAGTCAAACACAGTGGCGGGACGCGGAGGCAACCTACGGAGTCAAGGTTATATGTGAATGGCAAAGCGTGAAGGTCTGCTGGGTGAATAAGGTATTGAAGGACAGACAGCGTCAGGGACTAAGGTTAATGCTGAGATTTAGAAAGTGTTGGTTGGGTTTAAGCATGCGTAGGGTGCTTTGGGGGGGTGAGCTAGACCTTAAGCTAGGAATAGGGGGTAGAGCAGTGATAGAGTGTGAGATGGAAAGAGAGGGTCTAGAGTTAGGGCTAGAACTTAAGTGTGGAGCGTTCGTGCTCGGAGATAATGTAGTGTCGAGAGACAAGGTTATATATAAGAGAGAGGCTAAGGAAGGAAGGGAGGACAATTGTGGACTTCAAGGTGAGATAAGGTCTGAGGCTATGGTTATCGCTAAGGCTTAAAGTATTGGTGCAGTTAGAGGGTGAGTTAGGGTTGAAGAGAGACGTTGAACTAGACCTTGAGAATGAGGGATAGAGTGTGAGGCAGAAAGGCGAGGACAGCAATTAAAGCTAGAGTAAAGAAAATGAGTGTGAGGTAGAAGGTACGAGGTAGGAATCAAGGCTAAGTAAATGTAAATGGTGAGGTAGATAGCTTACGGTCGGGAAGGATAAGATTTGGAAACCTTGAAGAGAGTGAAGAGTCTGAGCTGGAACTTGAGCGGAAAGTACGTTCGAGAAATGCATGGGGAGCTGGCTATTTATCGTTTACTCCTCGTCTGAGTCGTGCAGCTGCTCAATTGAACTTGACCACTGTCTTCAATCACTGAGACCCTATAGCTATTTATGGGCCTGGCCCTGACTCAGCTGTCTGGAATGTGTTAGTCGTTGAATCAAAAGGTCAAAGCAAGAAAATCGTCTGAAATGGGACAGTTCGTGAAGGTGCTAAGCACCAACCGGTACTTTGTACCACATGGCGTATGATTTACGGGGCACTAACCAACTCATTAGCCATGTTTTATACCTTCTTTTGACGCAAAGCCAACACTCCATTGGGTTAACCGAACACTCAGACAAGTTAGCGTTATTCTTACTGCTCCGGCCATGGCGACGTTTGACCTTCTCGGGCAGGAGTGGAGCGTACCGCACTCGCGCATTTCCGGGCACACCCTCCTGCTACCCACCCAAAAAAGGGACAAAAACAAAAACAAAAAAAAAAAAACACAGAAAAACAGGTCAAAGACGCAACCACGTCAAAAGTTAAGTGTCACAAAGCAAAGTAAAGTAAAGCAAAGCAACGCTAAGGTTACAAATGGCACAGCAACAACAATAAACAATAAACAATCAACAGCAACAGCAACAACAACAACAACATGCAAATGGCAAAGCCAAACGGGGCGACCAACCAAAAATCGATAAATGTAATGGCAAAACTTGAAGGCAGCCGCTGCCCAAACCCGCATCCGGCAGAACGAACCCCAGTTCCAGCGCCTCGCGCCCCACAGCCGTGCTAGTCAACGTTAATTTACACGGCGACAGCGAAACAGCAACAGCAACAGCAACAGCAACAGCAACAACAACAAAAATAAAACACAACAAGCTAAGGAAAATCAATAACTCGCTTGGCTAAGAGCAGTCGAAGTATTCCACTGGACGGACAGTCGGACGGACAGTTGGTCGGGTCGGTCCTTCTGGGGGTCAGCGGTTCAGTGGGTTGCTGTTGTCTTGCTGTCGTGTTATTGTGCTTGTTGTTGTTGTTGTGCTGTGTCGTAATTGCAATTGTTAACTGCTGCTGCGTTTACATTTACTAACTCCCCGCCCCGCCCCACTCTTTTGCTTCCCGCTGATATCCTTCGCCCACCTGCAGAGACATTCAGTTTCACGTGGCTTATTGCATTTAACGGTGGCTGGGTGGTTGCTGATTGCTTGATTGCTTGACCGTGTCCGGATACGGCCACTGTTACAGTTTCGCCAGCGTGCGGACTACCAGAAATGCACGCATTGAAATATTTATGCACAAACGGCGCACCGAACTGTGCAAATGTTTGGCCAATTGAAATAACTAACTGGCGAACGAGCCAACTCAAGCCACAAAACCTCGCGACTGCGGCTAAATTTGATGTTAATTAAACCGAGTTCAGTCAGTTTTCACTGTCCATTGGCTTAGCTGGCATTCAGTCCGCTCGGATCGCATTCTCAACTACGAGTCCTGCCCATTTCCTCTAGCCCATTCAGCATTCATTTGAGGCTAGTTCAAGGGGCATTCACTTCTCATTCGCATATCGGTTGCAACGCTTATTCAATATTGTCATTCATTCGAGTTTTCATTCTAGAATCATTCACGGACAGTGCTTAAATTTGACTTGATCAGTCAGTTTTGCACAATTTGATTGGTTTGTGCTCTGTGCTCATTTAGTATTTATTCCTTGTCCAAATATTTGTTGAATTTTCGGCCAATTTTCTTTTAAAGCCCCTTTTCCGTAGTCTCTCTTTTGGTGCTCATTTAATTGTCAGTCATTCAGAGCGCATTCATTTTTCATTCAGTGCTCAATTAGTGCCTGTTCTTGATACTTATTCCCAGCACATTCAGCTGTCACATACTACTCGATTGTTGCTCATTCCATAAGCAATCAGCGCCTAATTGATTGTCATTCAGTCATCATCATTCCACAATCATTTCGTGTTTAATCTGTTCATATTTATGACGCGATTATTGCTTTCAACTGCACAATGGGGCTCTTTGTGGCTTGCCAAGTCACTGAATTCATTGCAAATGGCTAATAAACGGGTATATTATTTCTGTGCAAGTGTTTGTAACAGGCAACAACAAGTAAGCCTCTGCGAGCATTAGAAGATGCGGAACTAAGTCGACCTAGCCGGATCCGTCTGTGTGAAAGCACAAACAATAACTTAAGACTTGTTATTTATAATATATGTTCTCTTGCGAATCGCACAGAACGGGCTTAACGCAATATCTTCCATTAGCTCTTCTCATTTCCATAATATCGATTTAAAGAGCAGGTTTTTTTTAGGTATGACTTTAGATTAAAATAGTTGACAATGCTTCACTTTTTGTATAGCTCGCCGCATTTTTCCCGAAATTCAAAAAAAATCATTTATATGTTCAGAGCCTTGCGCCTTATTAAAGCTCTGATAATTCGATAAAGATCGGAACCTAAGCACCGAGGTTAATCGAGAACGCATTTTTAGCATGGCTTTGTGGACGCAACTTGTCGCTGCTTACAGGGTATTGCCTCGTCGCACACTCCCGTCTACAATTCTTCTTCTCTGCAACTTCCCAATTTGTTTTCTTTGGTTCTGAAACCCAACACTTTTAAGCTCATCTAGTTTGGCCTGTTAACTATCTGCCTGTTATCGGAGCTGTATGTGAAACGCCTTTGCACATGTTCAATGTCAGAGGCTAAAACACTTTCGGAACCACTAATGAACCAGTGTCCAATGTCCAGGGCCAGGGCCAGAACTAGTTCACAGTGTTTGAACATGACCTATGCAAATTTTTGCGTTCTGCTTTGGCTGAGTAAGCGGCAAACAAACATGAAATTGACCTTTTCTAATTGGCCCAAGCCTAATCGTTGGCCACACACAAAATGCCAACAACAATAAGTGAAAATCTCGAGAACGGCAGCAAAATTTACAAAAGCGCAAAATTGACAAAAACCCCCAAAAAAATAAAGAAAATTCTGGGGAAAAAAAAATGTGTGTGAAAAGGAAAACTTCAAAGCTGGCAAGTCAAACGAGTGGCTGACACTTTTTTGCACAATGTTGTTGTTGCTGCTCCTGTTGTTGTTGTTGCTGCTGTTGTTGTTGTTGTTGTTGTTGTTGTTGTTGTTGTTGTTGTTGTTGCCGCTTGCCACTGGCTGCTGACAAAGATCAAACAGCGCGTGGCCGAGGCGAGATAAACGTGCGAGGCGCACCGCAAAGGCGACAACACAAATTTCAAACATTGCCAATGTTCAGCAGGGTGTAAGTGTGTGCTCGTATGTGTGCGTGTGTGTGTGTGTGTGTGTGTGTGTGTGTGTGTGTGTGTCTGCTTGTGTGTGTCACAAGCTGAAAACCACGGCACAACGCTTTGGGTCCGGACTTGGCTGGGCGTGCCGAGGCTCGTTTTTCTCGGGTTCAGCATGTGAAAAACTTTTGGCCTCAATTTCGACTTTAATGAGTTTGCACTAAAAAACAACAAACACCAAACTTGTGTGTGTGCGTGCGTGTGTGTGTGTGTGTGTTTGTGATTGGCAGCAAATCGAAATGCTCACAGTTAGGGCCACAACTTGCCTGTCCCCCCGCCACCCATTGCGCCCCCCCTCGGCGTTAATGCCAACACATCCAACGATAATTAAAATTAGATTTTTTTTTATTTCGCACTTGAAATAAGCACTTAAATCTTAAAACAAGCACTCAAACTCTAGAGAAAATGGAAAAGCTTTTAGTTAACAAATTTTGTTAGCTGCGCTTTTAAATATGTGCTGGTTAGATACCCTGTAACTGAAGAGCTGAGTCGCAATCTATTTGCTAATTCTTAATGCTGAATACTTGTAGAAAGCCTTCGACCTGGATTTTACTCATTAGATGGATGTTTCGCTATTCAGAATTTGTAATTCAGTTTTTTCTTATTTTCATTTAATATAAGCAGACAGCTGAGAAAGTTTACCACAAGCCAAAGAGCCATAAAATAGTTAATAATAACAAAATTAATATGAATAATTTTCAGAGCATCAATCTAAATGAAACTTAACAATTCATTAAACAGAGATTTTCAAGTTTTGTTATAAGTATTTGATGATAATCTAACTACAGCACATACGTATACATAAGTACAGGGTATCTGATGAGCGAGCATTATTGATTCAAACATTTGCGCTGTTTATAAGGCAAGTTTTAGCTTGACGCTCTATGAAACACCGTAATCATTGAACACATAAAAAGGGTTGAAAGGCGACCGTCTTTCGTTTATAATTCCCAAATGGTTTAAGCACGGACCGCAGTTATGCCCGACTGAGCTTTACGAGCACCGTCTGCTTCTTGTTTGGGCTAACCACTTAACGTCGAGTCAAAGGCGTTGCGAGCCAAACATAAAAGTCACTCCAGCCAAAGGTTTTTAAACGAGCTGGTTATTTGCCTGGCACAGTTAAAGCCGCTTCTTTGGGCCAGGCAAGGCCTTGGCCAAGCAGCTGTCGCTGTGGCCGAGTTGCGGCTCGTTAATAAGTTTGTTGTTATAATATATTGCATTATGGCCTTAAAGCCATTGTGAAAATGTGCCCCGCTCAGTGGGCGGCGGCTGTTTGACGATTTGTTAACGTTGCTCGAAAAAACGCCTCCACACAAAAAAAATACCAATCGACCCAAACAAAACAGCAGGCGGTTGGGGGCGGGGGGGTTGCAACGAGTCGGGGCTGGTGGCATGATTGAAAAACCGTCGAAACGAAATGGTCGAACGGTCCGAAACGGCACAGGCTGCGTATACGTAATGTGCCAGCTTCGGAGTCCCGCGATTCGATATGCAAATGTTTGGCTGAGTTGTACCCCCCCACACACTTTTCCCCTCGCGCCACCCTCAACCAACAAAAATACAGCTAAATGCATTAAGAAGTCATGGGAAATGGCAGGGCTTGAAGGCAGCTCACATTTGTTTTCTCCTTCATTGAATTACAAGCTGCAAAACTGTGAAGTAGCCCTGAGCAATAATCGAAAAACGAAACTCAAATTGCGGCATTGCTTTTGCCTTCTGACTGTGGCATATACACCCAGCTCTGGACAGAGGGTCCGCCAGTCCGCCGGTCCGCTGAGTAACAGCCTCAGGTAACACAGATGTGGAGCAATACGTCTATAGCTGAAGGGCTCTGATGAGGAGACGGGCAGGGAGGGCCATACACAACCAGGCATGGTACAAAACATGAAAATTCCTTTATGTTCGCGATTTTTCGTCAATTTTGTATACCCTTGCTGAATAGCTTATTTCGAGGGGTATCTGCAACGCATTCAGCCGTAAAATCTAGCATATGTAAGGAGTACAGACGTATATATTTAGAATATGTCTGATTTAACTCAACTCAATGCATAATTTCTTAAATTCGCTTTTAAAGCGGAATCACTTATATAAGCCTTGTTCGAGCAGCCTACTTCGAATCATTACGAAATAGAAAATATGAGCTACCGAAAAGGAATATTAAAAAAAAATGTATAAATATATTCATTATCTCAACGCGAAAAGGCGTTATTCGATATAGCATCAATTCTTGCAGAGGGTGCACTCAATTGCGTCACGAACTGCATTTGTCCCCATAATATTTTATTGGCTATTTGGTTACCTTTATAACAATTAAATAAAATGTCAGCTTGCTCAAGTTCAAGTTCAAGAGTCAAGAATTTTATTTTCAGTAAAGTAAAGTAGAATTGAAGTAAAGTAAAAGTAAATGCATTATTTCCTGCAAACCTAAGCCTCAAGTTTATACACAGCTGTTCTTGATATACTATTGGATGTGTGTCGAGCTTTATGATATATATCTGGAATTTTAGAGATTTCTAAAGTTTTCTAACAAAGATACTTTCTTTTTTTGCTATTTACTCCAAGTCCAAGCCTCAATTCTTTTCTGTTTTCTTACATATAAATCAAAGTAATATCAGCATCGCTTTATCATATCATGAGGATCTAAGAAAGAATCAGAGGAAATCGCTCAGTGTGAAAAACTTAACAATTTATGAAGCAATATTCTCTCAGTCAATTCCTATCAAATCGAACTACTTCATTCGTATAAAAGCGTTTGTTAGTCTACAAGTCTATTTAATCTGCCAAATAAAACCTTTCTTTTCTCTCGTTCTCGTTTTGTGTCTGATGCTCAGGTTTACTTTTACTCGGACGCAAGAAATCACATTAAAAGGGTGACTTTCTCTTGGCTGCGCCGAGCAACAAACGCAATTTACTCGTCCTAATATGCGACACTTCCTTAATTCGCTGTGGCAGCCACTGCATCCATCCAGCAGTTCCTTATCCCCGTTCCCATGCCCGGTGCGCTAGCATTCTTTCTGTTCCCCATTCTGTTGCGTCTGTGTGCATTTCCTTTATGTCGTTTTCATTTAGGGCTCTCGAGCAAAAAACGAGCCGAAGAAGAAAACGAAAATGTGAACGGACAAAAAGGAAAATAAATGTGCGATAGTCGGATCTTTTCGCAGTTCGCTTGGCTGTGGACATTAACTAGCTTTTATCTTTCTATATTTCTTTTTCTCTCCCACGCTCGCCATTTTCTACCTGTGTTTTTATTAGGTGGGTTTTCAGTTTGCCCTGCTTGGCAAATCCTTTTGAAAAAGGCTTTATGTCTGATTTGGCTGCCCGGTAATCCGCTTTTGACTAGCTCAAGTCCCCTTCTCGATACATATAAAAATAAAATGCATGCCCATTAGACAAGCACCGCCCATTCGCCCACCCACCCACACGTGCACCCACCTGATGACGCACATCGACCTTGAAATGGTCTCTTTTATGACAAGCGGAATGTTTAAGTAGACATCTCTATGAAATGTGCCAGTCAAACTTTCATAGTCTGTGCTCGCTTCAAACTGTATTAGCAGCTGTGGCGCGCTTTCGTTAACATACGCGTGCGTTAACATTAACAGCAGCGGCTTAGCAGTTTTTATGTAAGGCAAGCACTTAGTTAACATTAGCATTGGAAATTCCAAAATGTAAGACTCATTAACATAATAGGCTTAGCATATATTAGCTCGTGCAGCGGAAGCCTAACACATCAGACTAACAGAGTTTGTTCTGACTGACTGATTGACAGACTGACTGACTGACTGACTGATTGATTGCGTAAGGACACTAAGTGTGACTTATATAAGATGAGTAACATCAAGAAGAACTAAGCCGTATAAATGTGCTTTGCCAACGCGGGTTGTCTGAGCGTCGGACTAGCAAGTGGAATGTTGGTGGCTCAAACCAAGAGGAATTTATAATATTTATATATTCTTTTATTTACTTAATTTATTCATACGTGCAAGAAAACAATAATAATCAGTTAAAACGAGATGCTAAGGATATCTGGTGCATGCCGTAAATGCTAAGTTTGATGGAAATGTCTTGGAATACGAAATATGTTGCCATAGGAAAACTCTTTTAGCGTCTGATTCTTTCTATATAGCTATATAATATTTGATTTGACTCATGTGTGAGAAATTGTTCATACAAGAACCTACTTTTCGGCAGCTATAATGGAACAGCTCGAATAGAAACAAACAAACTGACGGAGATCTGAACTGCTGCTGCTCAACTAGATGATATATACCTTATGCGCTGGGATACCCCAGAATACCCTTCACCCTCTCGCAAGGATGGTTCCTCTTAAGCTCACTCCTCACTAGCTCGAATCAAGCTCAAAATCACAAGTCTTAATGCCAGCTTGATGGAATAATTGCTGGTATAACTTTCTTGCACTGAAAACGTGAGACATTTGTTTTATTTGCTTCTCGAATTCGGCTACGCTTTGAGCTCAACTGATTTAGTACACAGACTCTGGTTATTTGCAGTCATTAAGTGCGACAATAGCAACTGGCAGTGCGATTCAATGCAATCGCACGCCCAGACAACAGTCAGCCATCTGCTCCGACAGCCAGGCATGTTGTACGCGCAATCATTTGACAGAAAACAACTGCAACAACAACTGCAACAACAACTGCAACAGCAACTGCAACTGCAACTGGAGCTGTGTCTGTGGTTGTGACATAAATGCCAGCTGTTTGGCTGTGTGGTTCGCCTGAATTGCGTTGGGTTTGGCTTTGGGTGGCTTTCAGCCATCAGCTTGTTAATTATCTGCGTGTTGCTGTCGCTGTTGCTGCTGTTATTGTTATTGTTGTTGCTGCTGCTGCTGCGACATGCCACGCTTTACATTGTGCAGCTGATCAAACCTGACGCATATAATTGGTTTATCCAGCAACATTTGCCCATGCTCTCCCACCTATGGGAATTCATGTGCATGTGGCACCTCTTATTGCAATTCCCATCAATATTTCCCCCTTTATTTTTTTTATCCCTACTGCGACGTACATTCTGCGATGCTCCTGATATCTGCGCAGAAATACACATATGAGTTGTCAACTATCGATTGGAATTCGTTTTCCATCGAAATTCCTATTTTTTTGTTCACTCTTATTGGATATTACTTCCTGTTGAAATGCCGCTCGCTTATTCTAAATGAAATGCACCTTCCCATCGAAATTCCTTTCTTCTATTCTCATTCATTTTGACAATTTAATTCTTATGCGCATCTCTATTCATATTCGTGCACCTTTCAAATCCGATCTTCTATTCCTATTCTATTACTATTTGATTACTTATTTCACCTTCCTTCTTTTATACGTTTAAAATGCTGATTCGTATTTTGTTTGCTGTCCCAATAAAGTGCTCCATTCGTAGAAATGGAATAAAAATAAGTGGATTATGCGCCACGCTAATTTAAGTGCTTCCAACTTTCGTTTTCAATTGCCTTCGGCTTTAACTTTTTATCCAATTTGAAACTCGATTCTAGTTCTTGAACGTATTGAGACTGCCATTCCTGTTTGAAGTTCTTTTGTCTTATTCCATTCATGACTTTATTGACAATCCGTTTCAATTTCCTTCTCCTATTTCAATTTGAATATGTTGCCTATGAACATTCATGTATTCATTTCGGAGTATATCAATGCATTATTCACTTCTTATACTGCTCTTCCAATTAAATTTGCCTTTTTCTAGTCACAGCTATATTCGATGACATTCCTTTGGTTGGCTTAATTCCCACATCTTTGCTCAAAGCTCTATTCACATATTTTTGCCGATTTTTGTTTGCCTCACCTTCTGCGATTCCTGTTCCTATCTGCATTTCCAGTCATGCTCACATTTTAATTTCTATTCATTTACCTAGTTTTGCTCCGATTCCCCCTGTTTCAATTCCTATTCATTTTACCTATTCAATTCACAATCCTATTACTATTCCCATTTCTATTCTCAGTCTCATTCCCAGTCCCCATTTCCCATTCCTCCTTCCATTCTCAGCTGGTCAACAGGTTGCTGCCGCCGTTTTAATTGGCCCAGCGGCGACGACAACCCGCAATCGACGTGTGCTTCTTCTTTTATCTGCGTGTGTGTGTGTGTGGGTTGGTGGTTGGGTGGCTGGGTAGTTGTGTGGGTTGGCTGTGTGCTGGTCTATTTATAAAGCTAAGCGGTTGCGTATGTGCTTGGCCCCTGCGCCCCGCTGCGCCTTTTTTTTTTTTTTTGCACACACGCTCGCTGTGCGCGGTGTCTGATTGCGGCTGAAGCTGCAAGCGTTGACAACTTAACGGAAAATGATTTCACATTCCGTGTCATTCCACCAGACCAGCCCATACAATTCTATTAGCCGTCAGTTGACAACCGCAGAACTTTTGCACACAGCCGACCACAAATGAAAGGCCCGTCCCTAAATGCTGGATGTAGTGTTAAAAACTTTGCGTGGGTTTGTTGTCAACCCTCTTCTGGCACCTCATTGCCTTTGACCCAACATTAAACTGACCTCAGGACTCGGCATGTTTGCGAGTTTTTCACCTGCCATTTTGTGATCTGCAATGCAGGCAATTTGGAAAAATTTGTTTGGAAATCGGTTCCACAATTTTTCCAATGATTATCGATGACTCTGATTGATTTGTAAAAAAGTGTATCGAAAGCAATTCTGGCATACTTTAGATATTGGCTTTACCTAACTGTGCAAAATATCGATAGGGGCTTCGATCTAGTTACTTTATCAATACGATCGATATAATAAAACAAGGTTTTGCATGTACGAATCGATTTGAAAATCGATAGTCGCCACGTCTATATAACGAATAGGTTGATAACATCTTTGATTGAGGTCTTATACTATAATATCGACAGTTTCTCCATGTATATTCAGGTTTTACACTATAATATCAATAGCTCCTACCTAGATATACCAAATAAATCTTTGAAAATGATATTGATTAAGGTCTTAAACTGTAATATCGATAGTTTTCACATTGATATACCACATATATATATGAAAAGTATATTGATTAGGCTCTTACACTATTATTTCAATTTCTGCATTGATGTACCACAGACGATAATTTAGAAATCTCCTGCTATGATATTCAACATATAAAATTTAACATATTATCGACACATTAATAATTTCGATAGTTCGTTTTCGATCGATTATTGTGGATAGTCGCCACATTGAAAATGTATTCAACTGTTTATCGAAACTCTACACATTAAGATGTTCGACTGAATCTTCGATGAATGTCTTTCGAACGTTCGATAGTGCTTGTAAAAGTTTGGATCTTAGCGTTATTTCTAATGGAGCACAGTTGCCCGGATCAACACCATCAAACACTTTAGTTATTCACTATACAAGATGATTGCGAGTCTCGTTAGTTCACTTATCGATAACTTTATGAGTAGCTTTTTTTTTAATTAAATATTTGATTGTTTGTTAATAAATGATTGTATTTTGTGTACTTACGCTGCGAATTGGAGCGCCGTATTATATTCTCAAGGAATGTGTTCTGTGGAGCAACAAGTCCACGTCGTCCGCCAGGCATTTTGGTGCGTAGTCGGTGCGCTGCGTCGCCGCTCTGCGATGACTGAAAACTGGCACCTGAACCGCTTACCGGCTAACTTACGGCGGCCGCTGCGCAACTTAGCAGTGGATGGATGGATGGATTTCGCTGCCTGGTTACCGTCTGTAGCTTTCTATATCTTGCACTCTCCCACTCGCTCAGTCGGTCCTTTTCGGTTGCGCGCTCTCTCTCTCTCGCTCTCGCTCTCGCACTCGCTTTCTCTTGCTCTCAATGTGCTGTGTGCCGCTTGCTCGCTCGATCTTTGCGCATTCGTTTAGAGCAGCATCGCGGCAACGGCGACGGCGACGACGTTGCTGAGCAGCGCTGCATTTTGGCTGCGCCGGCCGCCCGCCATTTTGTTAAGCACTCGCTCACACGCACGCTCGCAAATACGCACACGCACACGCACACCCACACAGACGCACTCGCACACGCACACACGCGCGCAATGCAACGCTGCTGCTGCTGCTGCTGCTGCTTATGCTGCTGCTGCTGCTGATGCTGCTTCAGTTCCTGTTCCTGTTCCTGTTATTGTTGTTGCTGTTGACCACTTCACACAGTCTTATCAGTTGCATATGGCACTGCAAAGATAGGCAAGAAGAGGACAAAACAAGGCTAATTTGTAGCATACTTTCAAGAGCAAGTTCATGGATTGCACAGATAACGAGTATGAGCGAGACAAATGGATATAATGAGCAAATAAAAAGAGTTTCGCTTTGTTGCTTTGTCAACCCCTAAACATATGCCCCTTGTCAAGCGCAGCCCACGCAAATGCGTACTTAATCCTTAACCCCCCATCTCCCCATCCTCCCTCCCCCCCTCGCTTCTCCACCGCAACTCTGCAATACGTGAAGTATCACATGTGAAAATAAAAGCAAACATTTTCGCAAAATATCAGATTTCCCCCCAGCTGACATTTTCACTGCAGTTACCTAATGGGCTGGAGATGCGCGCGATTTTGTGCAAATCCACCCGCAAATGTGGAAAAATCATGAAATCATGTACAACTTTTTTGTTTACCATTCAATCGACCCAAAAATCATTTTCAAAAAACCTTGTTCAAATTCATCTGATACGTGTTTCACACTTTTCGGAAAATCCATTCCCAGTTGGTGGAAATGGCGCTCATTTCCAGAGACCTATATGAAAAATTACATGAGACACATTTTCACCGAATCCAATTTTCCTTGCTAGAAATGCGATTCAAAGATATTTTTTACCGAATTTTTAAGTTTTCTATACATATTTTCAAAGCTCTACATAAGCACTTAATGAATACGTGTTTCAGCGATTTGGAAAATAACATCCATGCCGTCCGATCGGTTTCAAATCCATTTCGCAACATTTTCGAGAGAATTTATTTAATACGTATAACGGGCAAGGACGACGGGGTATATACATATATGTAGAAACTTGAGGCTTGGACTTGCAAACTTTCTTTAAATAAAAATTCTTGACTCTTGAACTTCAACTTGAGCAAGCTGACATTTTATATAAGTGTTATAAAGGTAACCAAATAGCCAACAATATATTATGGGGACAAATGCAATTCGTTACGCAATTGAATTTACCCTCTGCAAGAATTGTCGACATAAGAATTCATGCTATATCCAATTACGATTTGGCACGTTCAGATAAGGAAAATATTAATAATTATTTTTTAATATTCCTTTTCAGTAGATCATATTTTATGTTTCGTAATGATTAGAAGTAAGGTGCTCGAACAAGGCTTATATAAGTAATTACGCATTAGAAAGATTGAACTTGAACTTGAGCTGACATTTTATATAAATGTAAAAGTATCCAAATAGCCAATAAAATAAAATGCGGACAAATGCAGTTCGTGACGCAATTGAATTCACCCTCTGCAAGAATTGATGCTATATCGAATAACGCTTTTCGCGTTGAGATAAGGAATATATTTTTTTAATATTCCTTTCCGGTAGCTCATATTTTCTATTTCGTAATGATTCGAAGTAGGCTGCTCGAACAAGGCTTATATAAGTGAGCACTGAGTTGAGTAAAATCAGATATCACTATATATAAAACTGTTTGTCCTGTCTGACTGACTGTTTGACTGACTGATTGACTGTCGTTACCTTATGTGTGAAATGAGGTTTCGGGATATTCCACCCGATGGTGTGGAATAATCGCGGAAATCGTTTGTATGAAACTTATTTGTTAACCATCCGATCGGCTTCAAAAATCTTTGTGAAAATTCAACAGCTACAACTGCATCCTTTTGGAATATAAACACGGGTCAAAAGTTGATTGGGTGAAGCACTGAGCTTCGTTCGATCGGACTCATGAAGACCTAATGAATACGTGTTTTATGGATTTAAGAAATTTCGCTCGCAGCTATGGAATATCAGTGTATATATAGTATAAAGTATATAGTATATATATATTATATAGTTATGCTTGTATGTAACTACGTATGTATGTTTGTGTGCGTGTTTGTATTTATGAGTGTATGGGGGCATTTATGTATGTGTGTATAAATGTATGCATTTGTGTATGCATTATGCAGTATTTATGATTGTACTTGCGTATATATGTACATGTATATGTATATGTATATACATGTGTATATGTGTATGTAAGTCAGTTTGTAGTATGTATATAAGAGGTTAAGTTTGTATGTGAATCTAAGAATTTGTGTATGCTTACATGTATGTGTGCATGTGTACATGTATATGTATGCATTCATTATATATATATATATAGTATTACTTGAATGTATGCATATATTTGATATGTTTATATGCAAGACCAATTTTACCTCTAGCTAAGCTAAGAATTTAACAAAAAAACGTATTTTTAGATAATGCCCTACTATGCGATTCTCACAAACTCAAATATTTCTTTATAGGCTTCACATAAAAGTAAGGAGGCGGCGCTAATAGAAAAGGAGACTTAAGCAAAAGAGGAGACGACGGCATCAACTATGAAGGAACAATAGAGGAGGCCGTGGCGAGGGCTTTGACGTAAGCCATTGTAAAAGCGGGTAAGTATTATAAACAAAACTATTTTGTTTTATATTTAAAATGAAAGGCACAACTATAACAATCGTATTTGCTTACATACGTGGCCTTAAAAGTTTCAAATATTTCTTGAAAATGCGCTCTAAAAATCTCACTGCAACACAATTAATGCAAATTACACGTTAAGCACTATAAATAATATATAGTGCCAAATAATATTGTTAAATTGCAATGCAATTGGTCGCATAATTGAAGGCAAGTGGGGCAAATTGTGTTAGATGCAGCCCCGTGTCCGTGGTAATCGGCCATGTCTATTGTTCGGCTCGAATCGCGCCTGTATTATTAATGCAATTAGTATGTGATGCCCATGCTCGTTTCGCCCATATACGGCCCCGCCCCGTTTCGCTTACGTTTATCTAATCACATTGATTTTGCGTGTGCATTTATGCAGAAATTGTGCAAATCGGAAGCTTGTTTCGCAATTAATTATGAAAGCAGTTGCCGTCAACGTTGCACCGGGCGTATACGCAATCTGTGTTCAAGCATATATACATATATATATATATATATATATACATGTGTGTGTGTGTGTTTGTGCATATGCATGGCTGGATATAGGAATATGCGGTGGCTGCGGCTTTAATTCACTGACAACTGACAACAGCACTCACAACAGCTGCGGCTTTATTGCGGCTCAAGCCAGCGCAACGCCCGAATACAATAAACGCAATAATATCCATCTGTATCTGTATCTGGATTTATCTTAGCTGCTGCACTCGACAATGCTGCCACGCGCATTTCAAATGCTTGTTTGTTGTTTTTAGCCTGAAATCCATTATAATTGGTCATTATTTATTTACGTGTAGTAGCTTCCATGTGCGTCAGCAGGTTGCATTATGCCTAATGAGAGGCTTATCCTCGCCCACGCATGTAACGTGTGCCTCCAGCCAATATTGTCTCGATCCCAATTAGTTTGCCTCAAGACTTTTCTATTTTATTCTCCCTCTCTTGGCCCTACTCGAACTGTGCATCCAAGTGCGTGTGGCAGGCAGTAGGAAGCATCTTCTGCCTCTTCGCATGCACGCGCCGAGCTCGTTAACGATAAGAGCCAGCGAATAAAAGGCTTGTACACAAGTGCTCGGTAATGACGCACAGATTAAGTTGTCGATTGATTGACAAATTGATTTAAAAAAAAAAATAACCGTTTTAGGTAATTTTCAGGCGCTAGAGACGTACAGTTTTGAGCGTAGCCCGAAAAGATCAAGTGAAGAAATCTTGTTTTAGAGCCAAGTGGAACCAAAATCAGTGCTCAGATCAGGAATAGTTAACATTTCGAATAGTTCAATATGCAAAAACGAATTTTAAATGGTTAACTGAACGATTACTAACGCGTAGCCCAAGCTGAAAGAGCTGCGGTTCTGATCTTTTGGGTAAGAAATTGGGCACTACGACGGGATTTTGAAAAAGTCAACCCACAAATATGCATAAAAACAAGTTGTGCATGCCTTGAATCTGTGTGGCTGTTAGTTATCTGAGCGTCGGACCAGCTAGCGGCAAGTCGCTGGCTCAACTCGCGCAGCAATTGTAAACCTTCGGAGGCAAACACATTAACGCTTAATGTCAGTTTGCAATCCTGATGTCTTAAGGTCTAAGGGGTTCTGAGCATCAACGAAAGTAGCTGGTTCAACTCCCGCAACAATTGTTAATAAGTGTGAAATTCAGTAATGCATTGCATTTGTAAGATGATGCGGCCATGTCGGATAATTGCCCGCAATTATCTTTTATATTCAACAGCGGAAATGGGGTCAATGCTTGCGTTTAATTATTACCTTGTTAACCAAGACATTGATAGGGGTTGCGCATAAATGCGGGGTAAACATTTCATCGGCCTAATTAAAACGAAAGCGGGCAAAAGTTGGCCCAGAAGTTGCAAGTATATAGTATATATTACGCGTAAAGGCGGCCTGAGATGCTTCACTGCGCCACAGTTAATTATGGCTGGCCCCTAGCAGGCATAACCAAAGGTGTTAGTCGCGGTCTAATTATAGCCTATTAATTACAGAGATGACTCAAGTAAATGTTGCAGCCGGCGGAAATTGAAGGAAACAGCATGAACTGAGACAGGAAACGCCTTGGCTTGTTGCAATTAAATGCGCCAGAAACTGGCCGCCTGGCAGCGTGTTGGCTCATTAAAAACTTTTCAACAATTTTCCAGCAACGCGGAAAATGGCGACTAACTAACATTCGAACCAAGCGCCATTTAGCTGCAGCGCCCTCTGTTGTTGTTGTTGTTGTTGTTGGATATTAATACTTATGATGTTCGCTCGGTAATGTTTAATTTCATTAAAATGCAAAAAGGCAAAAAAAAAAAAAAAAAAAAAAAAAAAAACCAGCGACAGATTCTCTTGTGCCAGGCACATTGTTGTTGTAGTTAGTGGCTTATTAGTCGACGTGCATTTTGGCCAAAAAGGCTCTCAGGCATTCATGAGTTTGTAGCTTTTGAGTCTGGCGGCAAAGTGCATTGTGGCGCAGCTGACCCAGTTAAGAACTTGACTCAAGATGCAGCTTATTATGCTTAAAGTGAGCTAAAAGCAGCTCGGGCATATTGGCTTTGTGGCAAAGGACTCTAACATTTCAAATTTTCTCGCGATGCATGTGCAGGCTTGTAATTTCCTTGCGTAATCGATAAATATCGATTTGCTGACTTTTTCGATTTGTCTCCAGAAACTAACTAAGCACTATGGCATGCCTTTAGCTAGTATTTTGTTAGTTTTCCAAAACCAAAATCGAACTGATATATTTCTAGAGATTATGAGTATTGAGTTTTGTTTGAAGCGATTGAGTGTGCGCATACAGAGTATATCGCAGTCGGATACAGGCACATTCGCTAGCTCTGCCCGCTTTGTTATAAACTTAATTAAGGAGCAACAGAACTTGCGGCTACAACAACGACAACCACATTCAACTCGGGCGCACAACTTAAGCCGTGACGTCAGTGGAATATATACTTTTCGTTTTGCCTGTCAAAAATTGGTCAATATTTCAATGTGGGCGTGGCAGGTAGCCTTAAACCGACGCTGTCAGCGGCACATGCATTTTAAATGCGAACCGCATAAATGTGGCCCCAACTCCCACTGGAAAGGCGGCCAGATGCTGTGTGACAGAGGGGTGGGCAAGGGTTTGTCGAACAGTGGCTGTGGGTGGGGAGGGGACGGGGTGGTGGACTGTTGCTGCCAAGAACCACAACTACTTTGGCTTTGGCTTTGGCACGTTAACGTTGACGTCGTTTGGCGACCGAATGACCAACCACACGGCGTTTCGCCTCTGACGTCGATGCCGACGTCGACGCTGACGTCGCTGCTGTCGATGTCTCTGACGCTGGCGACATTCAGCACGCGTCAATGTTTGGGTCTCAGCTTTCACCTTGCCCCACAAAAAAGTGCACACAGCGCCAGCAGCTGCTGCTGCTGGTTAGCTTTTCTTGGCCTCAATGGTTTGAACATACATTTTAATTATACCCTGTACTCACAGAAACAGCTTAGAAAAGGCTATGATAGTTTTGTTCCTATGTAAGTGATGGACAGATATTTATATATAGCGACGGTAAGCCGTAAGTCTGTCTGTCTGTCTTGGTTACCTTTCAAGCTGAAGACTCCTTGCTTTCGAGATTATCGATATGAACTCTCTGCACTACGATTTTTATTATATTCCGCCGTTCCACACCGAAGTTGTTAATGTCTTGGACTTTGGCATATAAATACATTTGGAATGGCACATATAAGACTTGAAAGTTCCAATAAGATCGGACAATAAGTAGAAAGTGAGTAAAGATAAGACCGAAGCGAAGTGCATGTATGTGTACCTGCCTCTGCATATGGACAGAAAGCTGTACATTTGAAACGGCAGCTGGGTACAGGGTAACTGCTGGTCGGTCACTTTCGCCTGGAGCACTCTAACCTGCTTTTTACTGCAATGGGCCAAGTGCCCCGTTCCGTTCGTTCGCGCAGCTCGTTCGTTTATTTTATGGCTCACTTTAAGCACGTCATAAAAATTAACATGAGTGGACAAGGCCAACGAGCCAAGTGCATCGAATGGAGCTACAAATTGCCGTGCAACAGCATCGCAATGCCACAGTGGCAAAGTCTAAAAATTGCCGCTGTTGCAGCTGAATGGATTTAATACTCTTTGATAGAGCCAAATTGAATTCCAGCTAAGATTTCGTTGACTTGCCGCTGTCAGACTTTGTGCTAACTCTTCCCTGGAATTTCTGGCCCCGCTTAGCTTTCCTTTGGCAAACTTCTAAGCTTAAAAGGTTAGATATCAAAGCATATTCAAAAGGAATTCGACCCCTAAGCCCTTTACCTGTAAGATACCTCGGTTGAGCTTTGGGTTAAGATCTATCCTAACTATCTATCTATTTATCTATCTATCTCTATCTTAACTATCTGTAAAGAAAATTTCAAACACAATTCGTATTCGACTAGCAAACAGTTTGCCTTGAGCCTTTCTCTCAGCTAACCTCTGATAGCTTTCTCAATCTCCTCTATTTCATGAACGTCTCAACAGTTCAGCGTAAGATTTGGATGCGTCTTTGATGAGCTGTTTTCCCGGACAGCACTCGGGCTAGTTTGTTGAGAGTATGCGATTGAATTTATGTTTTTTTTAAATCATATTCTTGTAATTCTCAACCTCTCTGTATTGCTGTTCCTATGCTTATATCATAAGTTATCTAGTCAAGTTCCAAAGATTTCGCTGATTCAATATTATTGCATATTCCTTGGCTCTGTTGTCAGCCTATAAGGACACAAAGTCTGGGAGTTGCTCTCATACAATCAAATGCTTTCTGCAGAGTGCACAGGTGAAACCCCAATTTAATCGGATTAAGTATTGAACATATAGTTACTGCCACAGGATCGGTTGATCGGTCTCAGCCGAATCGGTTGTTATACGTTCCGTATGCCAGTGGATGCTTCGGTTAGACTCAGCTCTTGCTGCGTGCACACATTTAATTTCCGGTGGGCTTTAAATATTAATCGAGCATTCGCATTATTTATGAGAGTTTGTCATCAAGTAAATGAAGCAGCCAACAGGCTGGCAGTGTGTGGTAGCAGCCGCCCAACGACCGAGCCAACGATTCTGCTCCATTAAATCCACCCAGTCGAGCCAGCCGAGTGCTCATCTTGAACGTCTTCGGCTTTGACTGTCTCACCTCTGGCCATTTCTGGCGTTCTTGGCTATTTAAAAATTAATAAACTTTTGGGGCCCGTTTCGCTCTGTTGCTTGGCTAGCTGGGCCGGTAGTCGGGCCAACGAGCCCAATTCAATGCTTAAAGTTATCTATGGCAGAAGTTGTTGCATAAAGTTGAGAGCACACATAAAAACCCCAAGTGAAATCGGTGCCAAGGCTGCAAATTTGTCTGTTGCTCTCATTCCTTCTCATTCAAGTTTTAATTTGTAGCATAGCATAGCTGACTACTTCAGCTACTTTAGCTGACTACTTAAGCTCTAGAGCTAAAACAGCAACTCCTTGGCCCAGCAAGAGGTTTCGCCTGTTGCTAAGTGAAGTTTTCTGGAATTTCTTAAGCTCTTTAGTTTCGGTTGCATGTACTTTGCTGTGCCATTTCTGCTGTCGAGTTGAGTTAAGGGTTCTACACGGACTTATCTTAGCTTTTCTTGCACTTGACTAATTGCTTGATTTTTCCACGCTATCAACTCGCAGTCAAGATCTCTAAATATTTTGCCCTGCTCGAAACTGGGTTAAGCCCACCCCCCTCTTCAATCTTTCTGCCGCTCAGGTCGTCGTGCTGTCAATGTTGCTGACGTCTTCTCAGATGCGTGTGTCTCTGTCTCTGTCTCTGGGTGTGTGTGTGTGTGTGTGTGTGTGTTCTGCTGTTGCATGTGCAACAATATGCAACAATAACATAGATATAACATAGATATAACTTTCTCACTCGCCGTTCCCCGTTCCTATTACACGGCATTTTTACGCTAACCAGGCAACACTTGTTGTATACCCATTAAAATGGATTGCTAAAGGGCATAAGAGTCTCTGAAACAAACACACTTTACAGGCAGCACGAGGCAACTCCTACGTAAAGGGAATAAATTCTTGATCCAAGTCTTGCTCGGACACCTTAAGAGCTAGAGCCTTACAATTTTGAATATATTTTATATAAAGAGAATGTAGATTCTCAATATGTCCTTACCGTTCTCAACAAAAGTGTAAGCAGCTTCTTTTTATGCTCCCTAAATATCATAATGATCGCAAGATTGGGGCAATGGGAACTAGGCTTGGAATGCTTGCCACAGGGCATCGTCTAGTCAGGCATGCCCGCCTGAAGCGCTCTTGTTGTCGCTGCTGCTGCTGCTGCTGATGTTGCTGTGGCATAGCTCGCAGCATCGTGCTACATAATATGCTTTGCTTATTTGTTTTGGCTTTGCCCCTTTGACCCTTACGGCTGCCGTACCCCCGGCTCGCTCTGCATCTGCCACGTACACAATTGTTGCAACAATTACACAAAACACAACTCAGAAAACAAAGAGCTCACAAAGACAATGCTTGCGCTCTGTCTGTGTGTGTGCTGGCTCGAACTGAGCTGGTATATAACTAACCGAATGAATGCCGGGCCAGAGAAATCAGTTGGGGGGCAAAGTCAGCACACAAGCCATCGCAGATTGAATTGCCAGCGAGCGCAGTTGAAATACATGTGAGCTTGATATACCTGATAGGTGGGGCGAAATTTAGTCCGTTAGCGGAAATTAAACGGTAAAGGAATTGCGGTTAGCTGGGAGCAAGCCAAGGGAGACTAGATTTGAGTTTAAATTTAGATGCCTGCAAGTTATCCAGCACAGTTAATACTTAAGAGCACACAGAAAGGTCTAAGGGAAATCTCCAAACTTCGAATACGGAATGTGGAGGAGAACTCGACTTTCCGACCGATTGTTTCTGCAGCCGCGTTTTGTTCCAGGAAGGAACAAAACTAAACACAAGTCATTGGACAAGACGATTCTCAGACACAATGGATTCCGGATTCCTCCAGCTCTCGCTGACCTCCACTTGATAGCTCTGGTTACGAGTCAATTGACTGCTGAACGGTACTTGACTCGAACTCATCCAAGTCATGATGCTAACGAAACCCTAATCCGACAACGAGATGGAATTGGTTGCGAAATGAACCATTCCATGGACGAAATCGCACCAAAAATTAGTCTACACAGAATGTTGACGGGCTGGAATGTTGTGCCGGGGCTAGCCTCTGTCAGAGTTGGCTTCCTTTGTGGCCGTTTTGTGGTGGCTGTGGTTTGCACACAAATGCGGCTAAAACTGTGCTCCACAGCAGATAGAGATAGGCCTCACCTCACATCAATGGGTGAGTGCTATGTGCGCACCACATGCATTCAATTGTTACCAGGACGATGTATTTTTGGGCATTGTTTTGGTTCACTGTGAACGGAAGTCATCAATTCTGAATCATTCAAATAGCTTGATGTCGAAATCGAGATTAAGGCAAAGCATTACGAATAGGCTGATTGGGACTACATAGTCGAACAATTGAATTATGGATGGCCTTTTAAACTCCTGAAGATTAGGCAACAGTATAAGAGAAATTCTGTTTTCGATATGGACCAAAAACCTTGTTATACCCAACAGCTGATCTAAGCGTGGGTCGAGCGAATGTGCGACGGGTTAATTTGTTCTCAGACCAAGTCCAAGTCCAATGGACTCGCCATAGGCTCAGCTAATTGATTGGCATTTCCTAACGTTGCGCGAGCAAAGCCAAAGCCCAAACTAGCAGAACCTATATCTTTATCTATATATATATATATATATATATATATATATATTTATATATACATATAGAGGCGTGTGCATTTGCTTAACCTTGATTGTGGCAAGACGGCTTTTGGGGCGCGGGGTCAGGAGGATTGGGCTTCTCTATTCACGCTGCGTTTAGCTCGAACTGGCCAGGCATTTAATTAACCAGCCACGATGAATGGCAAATGAATGCTGAGTTCAGATATCATCATGGAAATCCATAGGAGTAACGTAAGCAAGTTGGACGAAAGGAAATCGGAATGTTTGTAATGAAATGCACTCCTAAAGAACTAAGAGTAAAGATGACAATCCTGATAAGGGAAGACTCTAGAACTAAATAGGCTAGTTGTTAAAAAGAAAACTGTATCCTACAGATTGCTGGAATTTCTGTAAGACCTCGAACAGTTCCTGGAACAGTTCCCTGAACAGTGGCAGGAATAAGGGAATGCAGTCCTTGGAATCGCTGCACATTCCGAAAAACCTTGCGAAACTCTCTTTTTCCATCGAATTATCTAGGCGTTAGGGTCGATTTGGTTGTATTGCCCATTGAATTTGCCAACTGGCTCGTTTGCTAAGCTATTAAGCGATTAGAGATGGCTTTGGCCATGGCCATGGCCATTATATCCTTTCATGCCGCATTCGGGCACGCACAATGGCATCTAATCACATGCTCATTCAATTCAGCTGCACAGCTCTGTGAGCGTTTCATAAATCAATCAAATTTTGTGAATTGTTAAATGAAAGCGAGTGACAGCCAGCTCGGCGCTTGGCGCCTGGTTAAGGGCTTGGCCTGGCACGTGATTGGACTTGATTTGGTTTGAGTTGATTTGATTTGATTTGATTTGGTTTGATTTGACTTGGTTAGACTTGGTTTGACTTGACTTGATTGTTGCGGCGGCTTATCAGCTTTTCGATGGCCGTGTGGCTCGCTGCACGCGCTTCTGCTGCAAATGCAATGCGTTGCGAATCGCCTTGCCACGCCCCGCTGGGCGCCATATCGATTCGCTTTGACCCAGAGACCGGTTGAGCAGCGCGTCTCCCTATCCAATTAGAACTGTGCCCAAAACGTGCAGAGCAATAAAATACACGGACACACAAACAGTTGTACACCTGGCCAAGTCTTTGCACCTTGCAATCTGCCCTCACCCTCCTCGCCCCCGTTGGACTGCAGCGCACGCAAGGTCAGTGCGGCGCACGTAAGTATGCAACACATAATTTTCTCTTGAGTTCATTTTCTTCTTTTTCATTGCTTTTGCACGCTGCTGCAGCGCGAAATTGCAAAACGTCGTTTCGTTTTAGTGTCTAACACTGCAACGCCTGTACCGCGCCAAACCCCTCTGCCCCTGACCCCTCCCTCTGCCCGCCGTCGTCCAGTCGGCCCCCCCGCAAGCCTAGCACATGACATGGTATTTCCTTGCATGCAACTTCTTTGCATTGGCCCCAACGACATATTTTGTATCCTTGTGCCGTTTGCACGCTCGCTCGCGCGGGCTGGCCACGCCCACACTAGACGCCCCAGTTTTGACGCCCCAGCGACAGCTAAAAATATCAACGGCAAACCGAAGGCGTTGGGCGTGGCAGTCAAGGGTTTGCACGAGAGTTTTTCGGCAAGCAGGCCAGGCTGGAGCCAAGATAGCCACAGCCTTTGAAGTTTGAGCCCGAGAACCTAGAAAACCTAATCCCAAATCGAAAATCGAAAGTGTGCCAAGCAGTGGGAAGAAGAAGAAGAAGAAGAGTGGCAGCAGTGGCAGATAAAGAAGAAGAAGAAGAAGAAGCAGCTGAGGAAAGCGGCAGCAAAGCAAATGGCAAACACAATAGAAAATTGTGTCATAAAAACTTTTTCGATTGCGCGACGCGACGCGACAACAAAATGAAAGAACCAACAGAAGGGATGCAAGAAGAAGAAGAGGAAGAAGAAATAGAAACAAAAACAGTTATCTGCATGTGGCCAAAGCATAAATACTCTCTGGCAAACAATCCATATCAATAAAGAGTCTGCAAAATGGACGCAGCGGAAAGCTGGAAAAATCTTTGAGAATGCAAAAACAGTTCCCATATATATGATATAGTAGTTCGATCTGTAAGGGATTTATCAGCTTATCCAAGATCTTGAAAAATGAAAAAAAGTTTCTCTGACAGGAATTTTCGTTTTCGACAGATATCTTGTGTGCGCTTGGAATATCATGAAAAGCATAAGAAAAGGTTCTTCTTCCCGTATGAATACCGATTCTTGCCACAGTAAACGCTCGCTAAGGCTTGACATAAGTTTTTCTACACTTATTTTATTTCTTAAAAAATTCGAATTGGCTTCTTTTTATTTTTGAAGTTCCAGATTAAATAGTGAAAAATGAAGTGGAAATGAATTCATGCAATTTCAAGCACTGATTTTCCATTCCATTCCATTCGCTTTCTGTAGTCTATGTGTCGAGTGAACACTGTAACTACATAACTTTATATAACGCTGCTTGACTGACTGACTACTGATTGACTGATTGACTTTTTTGAGCTGAAAAGTTGACATTTAATTGTGATTTTAACTTATCTGATATAAGTTAACTTTAGGATAATTCCACCCGCAAGCGTGGAAAAGTCGCGGAAAACGAATCATTTGTTTACCGATTCACTTTAAACTCATTTTAAAAGTTCTTCATGCAAATATTTTATATAGTATTTCATACTTTTCACAAACGTTGCATGGGCACAAGTTTATTTTGCGGCTTTCAGGCTTATACAAGTAAAATATATATCTTGAGACTTGGAGTTGAGTGTATTAAAAGGCAACATTTAATTTGCCTAATTCAGAAAGCTGCTCGCCTGTTAACATAATTAATAAGCCCCTTAAAAGGGTATATAAAAAGAACAACAGCAACAGCAGCTCTCAGGGAAAAACTTGGAAAAACTTCAGCACTTGCTTTTGCGGTGAAGGCTTGAGCAGAGTGCAGAGGGTGAAGTGGTAAGGGTCTGAGGCGGAGGCTGCGACGAAGACTTTGACTTCGACTGCGATTCCGACTGGGCAAGCTGTGCTTTGTTTCAGTCGAGCTGCCATATTTACTTGTCATGTGGCTAAAAGCAAAGGCTCACGCCAAAAAATATTGACACAGTAAGCAAACACA
Source organism: Drosophila virilis (assembly GCF_030788295.1). Taxonomy (NCBI): domain Eukaryota; kingdom Metazoa; phylum Arthropoda; class Insecta; order Diptera; family Drosophilidae; genus Drosophila; species Drosophila virilis. Next base: position 7,209,932 of record NC_091543.1, read on the forward strand.
CACGCACACACGCACACACGCACGCACACGCACACACACACACACTCATATGCGGCAGGCAAACAATGGGCCAAAGCGAGGCAAAGGCAGCAACAACAGCGATAGAGCCACGCCCAGCCGCCCCAAAGCATGCCACACAACAAGCACAAAGACCCCGCCAAGAACAACAGCAACAACAACAACAACAACAACAGCAGCAAGAATTGGGCGTAATAGTTTTACAGCGACAGCCGAAAAGTATGCTGCGACTTTGCGGCAGACGACAGGCTGGCGTCTACAGTTTGGCAGGCACTGCAGCATCGGCACCAGGCCAGCCAAGTCGTATTGCTTTAATTTTTAATTATAGCGAACGTCTTGCCAACTCCGTTCGCTGCCTGGCATTGCCTACACACAACCACCCCTCCCCACCTCTCCACCCACGCCCCGCCCCGCCCCAATTGCCGACAGCAGCGGACAAAGTCATAAATTAATGCGTGGCGTGTTGTTGGCTATTAAAAGCAATGAGCAAGCGAGCGCATGTGAGCGTACAAGCTGCTTAGGCAGCACACACGCATACTACGACACACACACACACACACACACACACACACGCACGCAGTAGAGCAAGAAGCGTAGTCCCAAAATAAAAATTTACATATTGCGCACGTGCTTGACCGAACGGCGCTGAGAAGTATGCTACGAAAAAAGGCGTCTTCGCGGCGACGTCCACGCACCGTGGGCCAAATGTGCGTTTTGTATGTCAAACACACATTTAAACAAATAATGTTTGTTACTTTTACAAGAGTGTGAGTCTTATGTGGAAAATACAAAAATATAAAAAAAAATAGAAAAAGAAAACTAAAGCAAAACCCACTTAAAGTGCCCATAAAAGAAGCTAATTAAACTAACGCAAGTATGACGTTTATTTTCGCTGCTGTTATTAAACTCTAAAGACAGCTATGTTAAACGACGGCTGCTAACCTAACAGCTGTTAACTTAACAGCTGTAACAAGCACTATCCCAGGTTCTAACTTTTTCTTTTATAACTATAATAATTGTTGGTGCTGTGCAGTGCTGCTTTAACTGTAACTGAAGCTTACTCTAAAACCTACAATTGAAATTGTGACTCTAAAACTGTAAAACTAGACTTCTCTTTCTATTTAAAAAGTTAACTTTGCCGTAATAACTGTAAAGACTCCTGTGACCTGTGACTCTGCAATTGTATCTGTGACTATATATATACTGTGACTTTCAAACTGTGGCATATAGGAAGCCTCGTTTTATTTATTACATAAACTGTCACCCAACTATTATCCCCTCTTCTAACCATTTTTAATGAAGACAGGGTATCAAAATGACCGCAAATCGCATGCAATTAGTTGATGCCGCCCGCAAACTGTGCCAATATTTGCCCATTGTGTGGCCCAGCACAGTGCTGCTTAAACTGTCGCCGCGGGGTTTGACAGGCGCTGTCGAGCTATGCATACACATGTGTTCCCTGTGCCACTGGGGAGCTATAAAATTCGGCTGCCAGTGGCTATTGCTCTGAGGGGTGGAGTAGGCGTGGCAAGGAGCAGTGGAGGAGGGAGGGGGGTTGTATAGACTGTTAATAAACTTGTTTTGATACGGCGGCAGCAGGCACGACCATATCTTTGGGCCGAGCACTTGACACAAGGTCAACGAGGACAAGGACAGGACATGCCAAAAAAAAAAACAAAAAAAAAAAACAACAGCCAGGAGGTGGTCAGCAGGTGGTCACAGCGAAATGCATTCGAAATGCAGAAAAACAAATATGATTGGGCTGCCGGGCGAGATGGGGGCGTTAAGCCTGGAAGCAGGAAGCGACCGGTTAGCAGTTGACCCCTTGCGGAAGCGGAAGACAGATGGCCTTTCAATATGGCCAACGGATATGGCGAACCTGCAACAGTGCGAGGAGGCGCGGCGCGGCGTGGCAAGCTGGGATTGATTTGTTTTGCGGTCTGTTCGGCCCAACCCCAATCCCAGCCCCAGCCCCAACGGGCTTGTGACACGTGGCAATTGTGTGCCCGAAAAGTGCATAAGACCCTGTTCCCATTTGCCCACTCGAATCAATTTCTATGCCAAAACAGAAGTCCAATATATTTGTGGCATACATTTTGGGGCATAATAAATTGCGCCTTGCTGAGCCAAACATCCGTTTAGGGTACGAGGACACGTGATAAACTCAATTCGTTTTCGGTTTTTGACAAAAAATGGATTTGCTTTTCTTTTCTACTACTCTACTTGGAGTCGAGTAATTTCTTAAGGACTTGCTTCTTCTTATCTTTCCAGTCTCCTTTCTGCTGTTGGCCTGGGCAGAGGGTGTACGTCTTCCACTTGGGGAACTCTTAAATACCTGCTAATGCATTGCAGATCCCTCTAGGGATCTTGCTTTGTGATTTTGCAGCGCCTACTTCCATTTATGAGTCAATAATTCAGCCGTGACTCACTTAAATGTGTTCTGAATTTCACTTTCGCCTCAATTTCACAAATAGCGCTTTTGCAGCCTATATCTAGGCGCTAAAACTATGTTTCTTTGGGCTTATTTTTCAACTCGAAAGACCCACGTAATATATGAAAACTTCTGTTAGGTACCTATTCCCAACTGCACTTTCGCAACGCTTTCTCCAAGATTTTGCCATGAAATCGCCAACAACTAGAAAAAGAAAATCGGAAACTAATTTGAGTAGAGACCTGCTATGGGTTTCCTGACAGGTTTCCAGGGAAGACTCCAGGTAGCTAAGTAGACACTCAAAAGGAAGAAAAAGCTCTCAAATCGCTTTAAAACTGTTCAAGTATATGAAATAAGAATTGAGCTACTCTCGAAATATATCTTGAATCATATTTCCAAACGCAAAAGAGCTTTATATTTGCACGACAAACTTTAAGGTGAAACGCACCAAACCTAAGTCAAGCAATTGGTTTGCTTTTCACGCTCCGCTTATAATTCCCAACCAGTTAAAGCGTCGAGTTGAATAAGAGGTTCTGAAAGTCATTGGCAAAGTCAATTTAAACTGTTTGGCCTGTGCTGCTGCTGCTGCTGTCTAATGTGCTTATTTGCACTGTGTCATGCAGCCCGAACCCCCCTCGCCCTGCCTTGCCGCACTCCCCGCCTCTTCTGGTCTGTGCCTGCAACGGATTGTGGCAAGAGGCATTTCAATTTTGGGCAAATAGCATGCGTACATTTCTGGCCGTCATCGTAGAGAAGATGATTGGACAAACGGACTCCACAAATTTCATTGCCACCTCCAGTTGCTGTCCAAGCAGCTGCTGCTGCTGCTGCTGCTGCCAGAATCCTGCCCCACAACCCTTCCCCAAGAAGACTAACCCCCACTCTCAGCCCTGGCCTGGCCAGCGAAACTGATTGATTGGCTTTGGGTTTTGGCTTTTGATGCTGGCCTCAGCGTAGCTCAAATGGACGAGGCCTGCTTTGGTTATGCAATAAATAAACATGTGCAGGCCAGAAAGAGAGACTGAGAGGGTGACAAAAGGGAGAGAAAGAGAGAGGGGAAGAGTACTAGCTAGCTGAGGCGCTACGACTTTGGGCCTAGTCGAATCAGTCAAGCAATAAGCGTGGGCCACACTTCATTAGGCACAGCAACTGTCGCACACACACATGAACACACACACACAGGCACAAATCGCATTTACGAATTGTCATATTAAATATGCAAAAAGAAACGAACACAATTTGCGAGTGCTTGCAACTAAACAGCTACCCTGTAAAGCAGCTCTTGCATGTGAGCATTCAGATCTTATGGACTTCCAGCTAGGTAAATAACCTAACCGCAAATTATTATTCATTTTGCGATAAAGGCCAAATATGTGAAGTAATTTCACATTCGATAATTATCGATAAATGTTGTGACTGCATAAGTTATCGAAAGGCTGCCTACACAGCAGATAAAGTATCTACAGCTGTTTTCATCTGCGCGAAATGCTTATAAGGAAACGATGCTAAAGATCGATATTTATCGATTTGGCACAAGAATCACATTTCAAATAAACAATCGCATTTGTGAACGACAAACGTTTTCTATTTATAAGAATTTCTCTAACTGTAGCTTGTAAAGATGACAAGTCGCTCGACTATTTTATGCTGTTCAGGAATATATATATATTTATATACATATAGATATTATTGTATACATGCATTATATATTTGTCAGACTTTTTCTATCTCCAGTTCCTTATCCTTTATGATAAGCCACATAAAAGATTGCCCCATGACTACAGGGTATTAGAGAGTCAGTATAGTCGATTTTCAGGCGGCGCCTAAAAGCAGGCAACATTAAAGCGAACATAAAAAAAAAAAACAACGAATTTTCATGCTGTTGCTGTCACAACTTTTTTCGCATTTTATTTATTTTATGTTACCAGCAAAAAAAACCGAACCAAAAAAAAAGACAACGCACACACACACACACACACACACACACATACACATATGCAGAATCACCTAACCCCCGCCCACTTGCTTGACCCAACGTGCTGTTGTTGTTGTTGTCAATAGATTTGCTTGTCATTTGGCTTTTGGTGTCTTTTTTTTGCTTTTTTTGCTTTTTTTTGCCATTGTGTTTGTCACACATTCACACACACACACACACACACACACGCACAGGCGGCCCTTTTTTGCAATTGCTTTAAATATTTAAGTAGTTTTCAGTTTCAGTTCCTGTTTTATTATTCTCTCATTCTGCTTACCGCACACACACACACTCACTTACATGCACGCTGTGTGCATGTGTGTGTGTTAGTGTCACGTTGCGTTTTACTCAACAGCGCTGTCAGCGCCAGCGTCTAGCGCTAGCGTCGCAGCCGCGCTGCTTATTCTTATTCTTGTTCTTGTTGTTGCTGTTGCTGTTGCTGTTAACCCCTTTTGCAGTTTGCTGCCACGCAACATTGGCGCACTTCATTCCGCTGCAGTGGCTCTCAAACTGTACGCGTGCTGCTGCTGCTGCTGCGGTTGACACTTATGCAACCGCAGCGCTGGCAGCGGCAGCGACAGCGGCAGCGCTCTCTTTGATACTTTGTTGCTGTTGCATACTTTTCGGCTGCACTTGAAAAAGAAAAAGGCGATCAATTGTTGTTGCCAGTTTGCTGACATAATTGTGCTGTGTGTGTGTGTGTGTGTGTTTGTATGTGTGTGCTAGGCATTCCTTTATGCCTTAACAACTGACACACATTTCAGCCAACAACAACAGCAACAACAACAACAAGAACAACTACAACAATAGCTAAAAGTATTCAAAGTTTTTGCTTTGTTGCTGTTCGAACTTTTTGCCAAGCGCAACAACAGCAACAACAACAACAACAAAGACAACAACAACAACTCTTCAAGACAACAATTACAAGTGTGTGTGTGTGTGTGTGTGTGTGTGTGTTGTGCCGCTCACTCTCTTTGCCGCTTACTCTCTTCAAGTGCCGCACTACTCATACACACACACACACACACACACACACACACATACGCTGTGCGTAACTTTCGCACATTTCGTTGGCGGCGTTTTGCTCCCCGCTCCCCCCTCCTACTCACCAAAAAAAAAGCATAAGAAGAAGCAGGCGGCAGGCGAACTCAACTTCATTACACAATACATGAAGTACTAGAGAGAGTGTGCGACAGAGAGGGGAGGCGACACTGGCTGTGTCTCTCCATGTGTGTGTGTGTGTGTGTCTATGTGTGTGTGCGTGTGTGTTAGTTAGCGGCAATGGCTCTTTAGTGATTACCTTTTGTTGCTGTTGCTTTTTTGATTGCTTTTTTGTGGATAATAATAATGTATTCCCTTTTGCTTTGCGCTCTGCTTCGGCCCGCTTCTTGCTTTCTTGTTGTGTTCTCGCTGTGTGTGCTTCTGCTTCTGGTTCTGGTTTTGCTTCTGCTGCTTCTTCTTCTTGTTTGTTGTATTAATTTTGATTACTTTGAACGCGTTTTTCGCCTTTCACTTTTGTTTTGTGTGTTTTTTTTATTTTGCACTGCAGTCGTTGTCGTTGGTAAGAGAGAATAAAGAATGAATATATATACATATATATATGCATATATATATATATATATATATTTAGCTAGATCTATGTGCTTCGGATGTCACCGCAAAAAAAATGCCAAAGAAAATACGCTGAGGCTGTTGAAGGGAAACTTGTAACGGGAATTAGCCAACGGCTCCGTTATATGCAACAATTGCCGCCGACTTGAACGTGGACTCTGACCAGGTTGCAAGCTTGATGTCCTTTTTTTTTTTTTTTTTTTATTTTGATTGGCACGCGGCGCGCTCTGTGCCACACTTTTGGCGTGGCTTGTTACAAAAAAAAAAAAAAAAAAAAAAAAAAAAAAAAAACCAGCGTAAAAAAAACAAAAAAAAAAAAGGCCACCACAGTACAAATGGCACAGCACACCGGAATTTGTTATATTTGTATTTCTGTTGGGCAACGCTTTCAGTGTAAGAGAATTCGTTTGAGAGAATTGGCTCAGATGGCGTATGTTGCGCGCGGCTACGCACCTAAAAGTAGACTACGAACTCGTTACGAACTCAAGCGGGGCCGACAACAGAAACTCGTGCTCAACGCCACCTTCTCTCTCACATTCGCCTTTGCATTCGCATTCACACTCGCTCTCCCTCTCTCTCTCTCTCTCTCGCTCTGTCTGACGCCCGCCCACTCTCTTGCTGTGTAGACTTCGGTTGAACAGCTGTAGCTGTGAAAGCTCCAACTCAAGCTTAAGTTCAAGTCTTGCTTTTGAAAACTTGCGCGCTTTTAACAGCTGCTTGGCGAGGCTTACAACCAGACAAAAAGCTTAGCTTGAGCTTTCAATGGGGTAGCTCCACCTGGCGTCTGTTAGCCGAGGCTTGCGCCTGCGCCACATGGCCGCTTGGCTTGGCTAGGGTGGTTTCTTATTGTATGTGCCCCTGCCACAAATGGCAGCAACTAACCCCAAACCAGGCCAAGTTGTGGGCCCAACAGTTGCAAGACACACGCAGGCCACGACAGGCACGCATCTCGAGACCTTAAACCGATTAAAGATATATCGATTAACGATTAAACGGCAAGTTAACGCATGTGCGTGTGTGTGTTGTGCAAACCTGTGGCAATTATTTACATATAGAGTAAAAGTCAAGTGAAATTTGCTAATTAACAGCGTCTGTTAAAATAGCATTAATTGATCGACAGACAGTTAACAGTAAGATCAAGATCAAAGCAAAAGCAAGAGTAAAAAGTAAATGCGTGAAGCAAAGCCAAAGCCAAAGTAAACAAACTGAGCCACACACAACAAAACGTAACATATGCAATAACAGCAACAACAACAGCAGCAGCAGCAACAACTACAACAACAACAACAACAACAAACGGTAAACTGGTTTGCCTCGCATTACCATCATTTATTTACATATACATTTATTTGTGTGGCGACTGCGACTGCGACTGCGACTGCGACGCAACTGAAAGCGGAGACGCCAACAATTTGGACGTCGTTGACGCTGAGCGCCGTGCGCCGAGTCCAAAGTCCACAACCCACACACAAGCTGAGCGCAACAAGAAAGTAAACAAGTGTCTGGCCAATGCAACAACACGAACACGAACTGCGTGTGCACTTACCACACAGAGTGCGAGTGGAAGTGAGAGCGAGAGAGTGGAAGGGAGAGCGAGCGCGGGTGCAGCGCTTAAGAGAGCGCGCTTAACTGGCACTTAGCGGGATTAGCTGTTATTAGCATTGAGCGCAAATTAATCCTGTTGACTGCTTGAGTGCTTTTATAGCTAGAATAACTGCACATTGCTCACACGCATTCAATGTGATTTATGCTATACCCTACATATATTTGCGCTGCGCTAATCAACAATGTCAACATTTTAACGTATGTATGTATACATTTTAACAAAATGTGCTTGCAATTATTTTATTAGTCACTAGCGCAGCACTTTGCCCTATAAATACGTTTAAAGACACCTTGACTCAGTTGCTGTTTATAGAGCAATACTTTTTTATTTATATACATATAGTTTTTATTTTATTTTTTGTAATCAAGCAGGCTAATCGATCGAGACTGTGACGAACCAAGTTCCAACGAATTGATAATTTTTCACAGACACCTTTCTGATTTGCCACCAAGTCGATAACAAAGTCCTGATACACTTAGCAGCATAGTGCATTCGGAATGTGAAAAAGAAAAGCAAAAGATACAAAATGATACAAATAAAACGAATGCAAATCGAGCCGTTTACTCTGTGTGCACGCGTGTGTGTCTGTGTGTGTGTGTGTGTGTGTGTGTGTGTGTGGGTAAGACTAAACTGGCCTTGAGCTAGAAATACCCCTCCTTCTCTCTCTCTCTCTCTCACCCCTTACCCTGTCTAACGCTTTGTGTTCAGCAACAAGTATTCAAATGATAAAACAACGGATCTAATTCCCATAACATGCTGCAACTCGCCGCCAGGTGTCGCCTTACGCACAGCCCGCGAAAGTTGAATGCCCTCCGGGCGCGGGGACGAGGCGCGGGAACCGTGGCGCAGATCCAGCCGAAACCCAGGTCCGGTTTTCGGTATCGAATTTCGGTGCGTGTCTCTTTTTTTTTTTGTCGGTTTTAATTTGGTTTCTATTTCGTAGGACTTTGCACCGTCCGTAATCCCAGACCAGCGTCTGGTACTATCTAATTTACACTTTCTCGGCTAATCTGAGCTCGACCATAAACGTAATTATTATAATAACAATTGTAGCCGGGTGATAAGAAGCCTGCAAGTCATGCCCACAAGGCCGAAATGCGCCCGAAAGACAATAGATGGCGATAAGGCTTATCAAGGTAGACCTCGCTGTGGGTGGGGGGTTTTCTATGTAATAGATGCTTGTAATTGTCAATAAACTTGTTGATGTGTGTAAAAGGGAGTGGGGGGGGGGGGATAGAGAAATGACTGCAACTTTTGCTGTAGCTTGCGATCCCCCCTCCAAAATGTGTACATATTTATAGATGGATTCCGGGAATTGGGCTTAGAATGCGAGCAATACGAAGCGTGTTTAGAGTCAGGTAACATAATAGATCAAGCATGCCAAACTTCGACTAATGCCACAACCAATAAATGTATATTGAGTTGATTCTTTTCTAATAAGTTACTCGGAAAGATACAAAACCCAAGATCCTAGAAAATTTGTGCGCAAAAGCAGAACCTAAATAGATTCTGTATTCTTTTTCTGTATCTGAAAAGTCAATATATATCTATGCTCGTTATTTATAGGAAATTGTCGCTGTTTCGAACGTATTATATAAATTAATTATAATTAATTTGAAATCTAACGAAGAGATCTATAAGCAAAAAGAAGCAAGCAGATCCGATATATTTAATCTATTCAGTTATACAGAATCTGTTATAATGTTATATGTGTTTACTATATTCAAGTGAAATTATAACAGTTCTGTTATATTTTATCTTTTCTCTTATAACAGATTCTATGTTGTATAACAAATCATAACAGATTCGATATATTTACACACATGCATACACCCATCCTTCCAGTTATAACAGATTCTAGGCATTTACTATGCATGTGATATACGTACATATATCTATGTATAAGAAGTTGTTATACTAATGTGTGTGTATGTATATACTCAAATCCAACCTAGCTACATTTGCAATCAATGTTAAATAGTATATGCACCTCTTGAGTGCATTTTATAGGGTATTAAATTGGGTGTGCTTGTGCATATTTAGTTATACACCCGTGTTACATTTGATAAAACGTGTTAACTAGTGACAATTAACAATTAAAATCCGAAATATGTTTCATGTGTATCAATCGTTAAATTCCAATTGAAGCAGAGCTTAAATTTCACACATGCGTATGCACACATGCGCATACATGCATGCATATCTACATGCCTGTGTACATGTGCATGTAAGCATGTGATGTTACTCTTTCAGGAATTTTAATCAACATATGCACACACATGCATGCCTCTATATACATTTGTATATCGAAAATAGTTGAGTGACAACTCGATTGTGCTTGCAGTAAATGCATAAGAGAGGCATGCACACATGCCAATAAAATAACTAATTTTATACACACGCATACAGACACACGCATTTATATATGCAGAGACAGAGAAATATATGTAAGCATAAAATTGCATCACTGACTTACAATTTACTGTTACAGATATGCAGCCAGGCAAACGGAGAGCGTAAACAGTATGCGCCACTCAAAGAGCGACAGCGCGAGAGAGAGAGAGAGTGAGAGAGTGAGCGAGTGAGCGGGAGCTAGCGGACGAGACTGATCATGCAGCTCCAACACCAGCAACAACAACAAACGCGTAGGCGCAGATGAGCACAGCGTAGAACAAAACCAAAGAGAAAACAACAACACACACGCCCATTTTGAACGCCAACGCCAACGCGATCTGTTTGTGTGCGTGCGTGTGTGTGCACGTTCGCTTGCCAGCGTATTGGTGGGCCCGGCGAGCCGGCAACGTTGCCGCTGCGACGCCAACGGGCAGTCGTGCCTCAGCACTCCAAAGCGACAGACGTGTGTGTAGCAGCCAGCAGTAAGCAGCCAGCAGTGCAGTCAAAACCAAACTCACACCGACAACAAACTACAAGAATTCAAAAGCCCAACTCAAGCCAATTCCAATCAGTCGTTAAGAGAGCCAAAGAGAGACAGAGCTAGCGAGCAATCCAGAGAGTGCGAGAGCGACAGCGAGAGCGAGAGCATTCGATTCCGAGTTAATCAATGAACATGTATCCAGCCCAGATGCTGCGCCTGCGCAGCGCCGCGAATGTCTTTGGCGCCGCAGCTGGACGCAGAATCACAACCAATCGGCGGCAGCGCAACACGGCGAGCGTCGAACGCGCCCAGAGCATCAACGAACGGGACAAGTTTCTGCACTACAATGCCGAGGACGGCTACTACAAGACCTCGCCCTATGACCCCATCAAGGTGCCCAATGTGCCGTTGCACGAGTACGTTTGGCGCGACTTCAAGAAGTGGGAGAACTCCACAGCAGCGGTGAGTGCACCAAATTCCAGTGTTGTAAATGCCCCCCCCAAAAAAAAACAAGTGTTCATAATTGTTCAAAAAGTAGAAAGAAAAAACTATATGTCGCAACTTGAATGAAACGAACGGTTGACAATCCGAAAAACTTCTGTGAGTTACTTAAACCTTTTTTTGCCAGTGTTTGGTAAAGCCAAGAAGTGTTGATTAAGTGAATATTTACATGGTGTACATAAGACTCTTTCCCTCTGAAGTGATGAATGATAAAGATACTTTGTCAGACCAAGTTTTCAATATGCTATGGCAACTATATTATTCCGAACTGAGATCCGATTTTCTTGGTAGCTGCAATTTTACTCCAAACCCTCCGGGAGTAAAAACTTTCTCGTAAATCTACAAAACTTTCTATTTGCTCTCTCAACTTTTTCAAAAATATATACAAAAATCTTAAAGAATACGATTTGTTTTCATCAAGAACTCAAACTTGTTTTTATTATTACGATTTCTCTAGAACTTATATAACTGTTCCTCAAGTTTTGTTACGGCTACCAAGTGCTTCTGTTCAAGCTCTAGGCTTTATATATAGAAATCTGGTTTTAGATAGAACCTATTCAGGAACCATAAAAAGAAATGTATAGCAGCTACTTGAGCTTTGTATGAAATCTCAACTGATTAGATCGTTCTTCAACTGGAAAACCCTTGGAATTTGTTCGTCTAGCAATGATAATGCAGGCCCCAAAACTCCATATAATACCCTTACTTTGGTGTTGCAAGCAGCCTTATCGCGTCTATATATACATATATACATATATATATATTCATATATATAGTCGTATTTTGTTTGTTTATGCCTAGTTTATTGAACCTGAACCTATGCCAATACCTGTGCGTGTGAGTGTACGTCTGATCAACTTGCAGCTCTATATATATATATATATATATATAGATATAGAGAGAGAGAGAGAGAGAGAGAGAGAGAGAGAGAGAGAGAGAGAGAGAGAGAGAGAGAGAGATATGTATATATGCATATGTCGGTGTCAGTGCGTACGTTTGAAATCACGAGTCCAATCACGAGTCGATTCGCAAAAGGAACTTTGGTGTTCAGTTCCACCGATAACTCACGACATCTTGTGTGTTTAACATATGTATGTGGGTCACGTCGCGGGGTGTACATACACATATATATACATATGTAGCTTATCGGCCGACTGATAAGACGACGTGAAATGAATGGGAAAAGGAAAGAGAACTTTGCGCCAAAATTCTAGATAAGTGCGAATGTGAAATATCGCTGAATATGAAATACAACTACTTTGCTGGGAGGATTGCGGGATAATGCCGAGAAATACGGGCACAAGCCTCAACCCCGCGACCAGCTCCACTCGAGTGTGAACTGGCATCAAATTGCTGTACATGCCCGATAAGAATGTGAAGTGGACAGTGGACAGTGGAAAGCGGGAAAGGGTGAAATGGTGAAATGGGTACTCATGACGCTTTCCAGCCTCGCCATAAATAAGCATGCAACTGCGCGACTGTAGTCGACTGTGCAATACCCTGTTCGAAGTGCACGAAACGCATGTAATCAGTCGAGACTCTAAAGCTGCAATACAGTGCCGCTCAAACTGTGACCAGACATTTGCCAAGTATATGTACTTGCATACATATATATAGACTGGCATACATATTTGCACGATTTGTACGCCTAACTTTAGTCGAAGCGAATAAACATTTCTCTTCTGCTGCGAAAAAGCACCAAAAAGTGAACACAATATACTCTATTTACGCTTGCGAACAGAGTATGTGAAATAAATGCAACTATGAATAAACCAAATGCAAGGCGCAAATGGCGACAGCAATAGGCTGTGCATGTGTGCATGTGTGTGGGTGTGTGTGTGTGTGTGTGTGAGAGGAAGAGAGCGAGCGAGAGAGAGAGAGAGAGAGCGGCGCTGCTGATGCTATAAATAGATGCAGCGGACAGCTCTTGGCTTGCATAAGCAACGCCCACGCTCAGCCCAAGCGATCATCTAATCGCCCCCCCACCCCCTATCTGCCCCTGCTCCCCTATTAGCTAACTGCGCTTAACTAGCCCTAGGTAGACACACGCTGGCCAGCCTCCACGTCCCCCTTGCGCCGCAGCAAAGCGCATTTCACTTTTTACTCGGCAAAATCAAAGTGCAAATGTTGTTCATTGAAATTTATTAGCCTACAGTGGGGCGATATCAAGTTTTGTTTACACGAAATCTGTGTAAAGTTCGTAATCAGCGGCTTGTGCATGCACGCACACACGCACACACACACGCACATACATATGTAGATATCTACATATGTGTATGTATGCTATAAATATATTATGATTGGCATGTGCTTGAATTAAATGCAATTAAATGCAAGGCACATAGATATCGCACACATGCACATACACACATGCACACATGCACACATGCGCATGCACACATGCATACACATGCACATGCACATGCACACATGCACATGCACACATGTAGACTGTAAATTGCCTGCACAGTGGGTGCAAAGTGCGATTTGTGCCAATTGAATTTCGATGTGCGCTGGAAAATAGAAAATCATAATAAACGCGGACGCGCAATTGTTGCTCTATAGGATATACCCTATACTATATATCGCACAGAGTATACATACATATATAACTGTGCCATTTTTTTCAAGCGACTCGAAACTTTGGAACTACGACATAGCCATCAATTTGATCACACTTGCTCATGCCACAGATAATTAAATATATTTGTATATACCCTGTAATATATGGTATTTTAGCGGCCCCCCTCCCCTTTAACAACGGGTCGCAAGTTAAGGCAAACTTATCAGCAAACAGTTGGCAATGTGCAAAAGTTTTGAGTAAATTATACGACAAAATTCGTGATAATACAAGCTATTAGCTTGACAATCAACTGGCTTGTGCTTTTCTGTTGGTTACTTTTAATTAGCAGATAGTATTCGAGCATACAAAGTTCATATTCTTGTCTACAACTATTTGGCATAGTCTAATTTTAGACGCTGTTTTTTTTTTTTTTTTATCATTTAAGTAAACCCAATGTGGCAGATTAAATAGACTTGTAGAGATACGGCTTGGGGTCTTCCAGTTATCTGGCTGTATGCTAAAGCTCCTGATTGCCGAGTTTATTTAAGCTATCTCGCAAAACAAAAGATCTAATTATATAGTAATCCGATCTGTAGAAGATGGCGCTCTATATATAGATATAGATATAGAACTTCGATGCGATCGACATGCATGTAAAATACATGCGCATGTATGCAGTGCAGCTGAGCATAGGGTATTTGCCAGTCGACTAATTCGAATGTTTGCTCTCTCTCTCTGCTTCCCTCTCCCTCTCTTTCTCGCTCTCTCTTCTAAAGACAAGCCCTTGAGTTAATTGCCCAGGAGCATCAAACTGTCCAAATTTTAATTTACTTTTAATTGCCAAATTATAAAAACATGCAATCAAAAATCACACACACATGCACATGCACACATGCACACATGTATTTCTAATCATACGCATGCCAATTGGGATTGTTTTGCATTTGCTTTTGCTCATAACGAGTGTCACCGGTAAATCAACTCAACTCATCTCATCTCATCTCGTTTTATTTATTTATTTTTTTGCATTTGCCTTTTCTGCTTTTGTTTTTGGCTTTCGTGGGCCTGGCCGCGGACACGGCCTCCGCTTGAGCATGACAGTGGCAGTGGCGTTGCATGAGTGCAAGCGAGGGGGGTGGTGGATGGGGCGGTGGTGGTTGGTGTAGTGGGTGATCGCTCGCGTCACTCGTCGAGTGCCTTTGAAATTTGCTGCTCTGCGTCGTTGAGTCGTTTGGGCAAACGAAAAAGTCAACAAGCGTCGCGCAAAGCAGCACCAAGAGACAACGCACACACACACACACACGGGCAAAGAGAGCGAGAGAGTGCGAGAGAGCGTGCGGTAGACTGCTCTCTGGCTCTCACAGTTCAGACTTTTGCAGACTTTGTACTTTGCCCCACTGAACTTTGATCAGTGGCCGCGGCGCGGCTCGAGCGGAACACAGAAACGCGTCAAATGCTCGAAATCATTTTTTTGTGCTCTTATTTTTTGAATGTTTTATTTCGTTTTCTTCTTCTTCTCCTTTTTTTTTTGAGGTTTAATTTAGTTGATTTCTTTAAATTCGACATTTTTTATGCGCTTGTTTGTCTCTGTCCCACGTTCTGTTTGTTTGTGTTTATTTATAATTCCCAAAAACCTATATTAATGCCAATTTGTGCTGCGTAAAAATTAACAGCGCAGAATGACGCCCCCCCTCTGCCCTCCTCTCCTCGCCTACCAGCAACACAACCTCGTATCTGCCCAGTCAAGAAAAAGTGGGCTCAACCTTTAGCTTTAACTTGGCCTTGACTAAGGTCGTTGTGGTTGGTGGAAGGGGTGGGGGCAGAGGCGTACGCTGTCAATTTGCTGAAACGTCAACATTGAAGGCCAACGACCTTCGCTCGATCATATTCATAAAGTTCTCGATTTTCCATACTGGAAACGGGAATGGAAATGAAAATGGGCAAGTGTTTGGAAATACGCTGAGAGAAGGAAAACTGGAAAAACTAGAATTACGGCGCATATCCAGACACACAACTAATTTATCTTAATATCATGAGTACTCACTGCATGCATTGACTATTCACTGCATAGCATGAGTATTTACTGCATGCATTGACTATTCACTGCATATCTTGAGTATTCACTGCATATCTATGAGTATTTACTACATATCTAGCGTATTCACTGCATATCTTGAGTATTCACTGCATATCTATGAGTATTTACTGCATATCTTAAGTACTCACCGCATGTCTTGCGTATTCGCTGCATATCTTGAGTACTCACTGCATATATTGAGTATTAACGATATGTTTTACTATTTGATAAACACTTTATATGCCTATATAGCATGTGTTATGTCTTATCTCCATGTCTATGTATGTGTGTTTTGTGCCCTCCATTTAGTTCCAGGCTAGGTCATGGCCTTACCCAAACGCTATTCATTGAATGAAGTGCTTCGGAACCATGACCTGTACCTTGTACTTAGCACTTGAGCTCTGACAAACGATATTGTTTGCCCCTATTTTAATGCTTACATACTTTGAGGAGCCTCACGAAATAGTTGGAACTCAGTGTGAATCTTAAAATCTCATTGCGGAGTTCAATTTAGGAATAAACTATGTTCTAGTATTTTAATACTGCAAGCTTTTGGGCTATTGCTTAGATTTGGAAATTCCATTTGCAATAATATGCAGAATCATATCTGGAGTATTTCCTGAGCATTTCCTATTCTCTAACATTGTGATGGAAATCAAGAAATAAAATAAGTCTCAAAAGCAATTTGTTGTCTTATGATCGTATCGCATATATACGCATATCAATAATATTTGTTTCCCTTTCCCTTTATATAGGTTTGCGTGATTACGGATCGTCAATATACCTATGCGCAGCTGCGCGATGCGAGCGCCGCCTTTGCGGTTCGTCTGCAGACCAAGTTCAAGCTCTTCAAGCCCGACGTTCTGGCCATTTGTCTGCCAAACATGCCAGAGTATCCGATTGCAGCTCTGGGCGCCATCGAGGCTGGACTCGCGGTGACCACCATCAATCCCATTTATACGCCAGGTGAGTGAGCTATTGCGATTTGGACTGTGACGGGGACTGTGACGGGGTCTGGACTGCGAACTCGTGTCGCATCAGCTGAACGTCGCACTTGTGATAAGGTGACACAATTAAACGTTAAATCTCGTATAATTAGCTCTTATCACAGCGAGCATTGTTAACTTTATGGGCGAGCGTAGTCCAAGTCGAAAGATCACCGTCAATGATAGCCGACCGCCCAATTATTTGCGAACTCGAAAGCATTAACGTAGGTTGCTATAACAAGCTAAGTTTAGGCACTAACGTTTACGAATAGAACACAAAGCAACTAGGCAAAATTCGATTAAGAGTTTGGAAGTGCAGAGCGGGGGGGAGGGGGGGGGGAGCGTAGAGTACCTAATGTTAAAATGAAGTCAATGTGCGGAAAGGCTAGTTCTCAAGATGTGCGCTAAAACGTTTACGAATGTGAGGCAAAGCGGAAACGAAAAGAGAAATATTGCTTAATAATAGAAGCATTTCCCTAAATGCGAAGCTGAGATGTTTGCGAATGTCGCACAAAGAAGAATTCCCATAATTGAAAAACGTTTACGAACATAAAACACAAAGAGAAGGCGCTCAACAAAGATTTAGCCAGAAAGAGAATAAAAGGGAAAGGCATAGAAGAAGATGCTTTATAGCTGTTACGTTTACGAATGTCGCACAAAGAAGAATGCTCAATACTAAAAAGAAAAACCTTTCGCGAGACATAACATAAACCTTCTTCTACCCAATCTAATGCCTCGCATCTCTCCAACACGCCACACATTTCAGATGAAATCGCGCGCCAGCTTAAGTTCAGCGATGCCAAGTTCCTGGTGGGCAGTGCCCAGGGCTATGAGACGCTGCGCGAGGCGTGCCAGTTGAGCGGCAAGCAGCTGCCGATTGCGGTGGTGCGCAGCACGGCGGGTGAGGCGCTGCCGGCGGGTGCCATTGATTTCTTCGAGGTGATGAGCACGGAGAATGTGCGCTACGATGAGCTGCGCATTGCAAAGGATGCCAGTCCCGAGGACATGGTCTTTCTGCCCTTCTCCTCGGGCACCACCGGCCTGCCGAAGGGCGTGGTGCTCTCCCACAATAACATCAGCAGCAACTGCGAGCAGGTGCAGGACGCGCTGCCCATTGACTCGCTGCAGTTCCAGGACACGCTGCCCGCCGTGCTGCCATTCTTTCACATTTACGGGCTCACCGTCGTCATGCTCTCCAAGCTGGGCCAGGGCTCCCGACTGGCCACCATGCCCGCCTTCAAGCCCGACGACTTCATCAAGGCCCTGGACACGTACAAGGGCAGCATTCTGAACCTGGTGCCGCCCATTGGTAAGCGGTAAACTGCCCGCTCTTGCGCCCCATTCTGAAACTAACTAAATAATGCCTTCTTACTCTCGCCAGCGTTGTTCATGATAAATCATCCCAAGCTGACGAAGGAAACCGCCGACGCGCTGCGCGTCGTCATGTCCGGCGCTGCGCCTATTGGCCAGCACGATGTCGAGCGGTTCATGCAGAAGTAAGTAAAGTGCATGTTAACTTCTTTTCTTAACTTCCTGGTAACATAAGAAGCTAATGTTAACCCATTAGTTAGCTCCTTCTAACCTCCTAATAAGATGTCAATATCTATCTGACATCTTGTTGACCTCTTAACAAAGTTCTGGCAACCTCCGACTTAATTTATGTTATTAAAAGATGCTTTCGCTTACCTCCTGCTTTGCTCCTTTCAACCTGTTATCCACCGAATAAATTTTTGTAAACCTCCTTACGTATTCCGGGCAAGCTCCTGGCAAGGTTAATTCTAGAATATGCTTCTCGAAATGCTCCTGTTTACCTCCAAATAAAGTTCTGTTAACCTCGTCCTTGATTAGCACTTTGCCAACTTGTCGTTTTGTGTTGCCACTTTGTTATTATAATGTTGCCACCTTATCCAATTCGGGTTTGCCGTATTGCACGTATATTCGGCAGTTGTAGGGCCTCTCAAGACTCGTTCATAGGAATCGTAGCTATTATATGAAAACTAATCTCTTGAACTTTGCTCTCTGTAGATTCCCAAAGACGCGCTTCATGCAAGGCTACGGCATGACGGAGGCCTCGCCCGTTGTCCTGATGACGCCCATGGGCAATACGCGTTATGCCTCGACGGGCGTATTGCCCGGCAGCACGGAGGCGAAGATTGTGCCGCTGGATGGGTCCGACTCGAAGGGCGTGGGAGCGCGCACCACCGGCGAGCTGTGCGTGCGCGGGCCACAGGTGATGTCCGGCTATTTGAACAATCAGGAGGCTAACGACGTGACCTTCTATCCGGGCAAATGGCTGCGCACGGGCGATGTGGCGTTCTACGATGAGGACGGCTACTTTTATATAACCGATCGCATGAAGGAGCTGATCAAGGTGAAGGGCTTCCAGGTGCCGCCCGCCGAGCTGGAGGCGGTGCTGCGCGATCATCCCAAGATCCTGGAGGCAGCTGTCTTTGGCATTCCGCACGAGCTGAACGGCGAGGCGCCGCGCGCCATTGTTGTCCTGCGCGAGAACGAGACGGCGAACGCCGAAGAGATTGCCGCCCATGTGGCGGCCCGTGTGGCCCACTACAAGAAGCTCGAGGGCGGCGTCATCTTTGTCGACGAGGTGCCCAAGAATCCGACGGGCAAAATACTGCGCAAGGATCTCAAAGAAAAGTATTCGGACTGAGCCAGAGACAAAGTTGTTGCAGATTAGTTTTTTTTTCCTTTGTTATAAATGTTTTTTTTTTTTTTTTTTTTAAATTTTGACTAGTGCTTGGGATCTACGTAGATCCGATAATTTGGAACCCGACAATGTTGGCAATTGCCGGCAGTCTAGCGGGCCTTGTGAGCATTGCATTTAGACGAGTGGCCCCCAGGGTGGCTGCGACAATAGCGAGTAGCGAGTAGCGAGTAGCAAGTAGCGAGTAACGAGTAGCGAGTAATAGTCACCGGATTGGTCCATAGCTTGTAAGTGTCATAGGGCTATCAAAAGACCTAACTTAGGTTCTTCTGCACAGCGTCTCAGGTTTGTGTGTGCCTAAATTGCAACAGAATATATTGTTAAACTCGTTCGAAACACTGGACCTGCATAAACTATATATATACATGCAAATTAAATCAGTCCCCATCAGAGCGGACTTAATCGTAAGCTAAAGAAGTATAATAAATATATATATACTATTTTTTTTTTTGTTGTTATCCATATATATATATATATATATATATATATATATATATATATATATCGTAAGCTATAGTTACACGTGTATATTTAGTTTAAAGCAACGATATTAATATATTTTAATCGTAACACTCTATGTATACCATGCACGTCGATATGTATTGTATGTATTTGAGGGTTTTGTAATAAAGATTTTATTGACCAACAACGTAAAGATACGTAAAGGCCAAATATTTTTGAAATGCACTTGATCTTTGCGATACTAACGCATCAAGTCCTTTGATAATTTGCAAGGATATGGCAGAGCTTCAAAGAGGATTTATGTTGTTTTTTTAGCCATATCTCGGTCATATCCCTGCGGATCTCGGCTTGTCATACGTTTGAAAGAAAAGAGGACTATCGACTGGCATTCGAGGAGTTACAGGATTCAAAATAATCAAATTCTACACTTTTTCAATATTTTATGAAAATGCAAGGGTTTACATTACGTATTTTTCTCAAAATCGGGCTCGAAAATCGAAACTTTTTTGATAATTTTTCTTGAATATCTCGTGTAAATATTGTCTGATTTAGTAATGTTATACCTTTTTAAATTGGAACGAATCCATACTATAAATTGGCATTCAAACAAATTAAAAATCGATGGTTTAAAAAAAGTTCAAAATTTTTAAAAGTCAACCTTTTCTCGGCCAAAAAATGTCAGATTTTGAAATTTTATAAAATTTTTTAGTTTTTTGAAAATCGGCAAAGATGTAGCGATTTTTTTGTAAAAACGAAAAAGGATTCGCTTTTTGCCATATAGTTGTTTAATTTCTTTTAATTTATTTATTTACGACAAAATACACAAAATTTAAGATTCGATTTATTTAGTTATTCTCCTGCACTCTGAAACATATATCAATTTAAGTTACTTGCGCTTAATATACAATAGAAAAAAAATATATGTACCATATATACATATATATATATATTCTTTATTGTTCAAATATGTATGTATATATATATATATATATATATATATATATATATATATATATATATATATATATATATGTAAATTTGTAGTTCTGTTTTTTTGAATTGTGTGTAAATGCTTTTACTTTGCTGATTCTTCGGTTCATCTAGAGTTTGTTACCTTTTGTTATTATTGTTATTATTATTATTGTTGCTCCTTATCGACAAATGCACATTTTAACATTTTGTGTATTCGCTTTTCGGCTTTATCATTGTCATAAACAAATCTGTGTGTGAGTGTGTGAGTGTGTGTGTGTGTGTGTGTGAGTGTTCTTTACAGGGCCGCAACAACTGTTTCCGAGCTGTTAGGAAAAAATAAAAAGTATTTCCCGATATATTGTATAACTCGGTCTTAATGAGTCGTAAATGTCTGAGATTTGACATACCAGATTTCTTGGAAGTACGTCATAAATTGATTTGCTTTAAGTTAGAGCTTAAAGCGTGCTTATAATTCCTGCACCTTCAATTTATTATCGTACTCCAACTGAACAGTTTAAGGAGCTAGAATACATACAGATCCGACTTCATTTGACTGAGTTACAATCGTTTTGGGTATCGTAATAATTGTTTCTTGAAGTATTCTCCATTTTCGGAATATTTGGGAATCTTACTTTCTAATTGCCGCGCAGCTCGTTACATATTTGAAAGAATTGCAGCCTTGTCTAATTATACTAGAAAATCAATTTGTGTTAAAGCAAAATCAATCGAACTTAGATTTAGATAACGCACAAATAGCGTATTTTGATAACTTCACAGAGTTATTTTTTACTCGTTACAGGGGACAATATGTGGACTTACAAAATTGCTTTAACTAAATTTAAATTGTTTAAATTGATATTTTGTTTAGCATTTTTCTTGTTTTTTTTTTATATAATTTTTTGTTGTAATTTTTGCTTATTTTGCTTTGTATTTTTTTTTTTTTTTTTTTTTTGCTAAAAACTAAGAAACAATTTGTGAAATGTATTCAAAAATGGTGAGAGAAGTTGTTACAAAACAAAAAAATAATAATAATAATTATAAACAATATTAATGAATGTGCGTAATAAAAAGTAAACATTATCAAAAGAATTTTTAAAAATTCGAACGCATGTTGTGAGAGTGTTTGTGTGTGTGTACGTGTGTGTGTGTTAATAGGTGGAAGAGCGGCGGCGACAGTAGCGTCATAGTAAAAAATAGTGTTGTAAAGTGTGCACTGAACTTAGTGTGCGTAAGTGAAAGGTGTTGCCCGTTGGTCCCGTTTGGCACAGTGGGACGATGTCATTGTGATCGGGCAGTAATTGTAGTTTGACAGTGTTGCAAAGCAACAAATTGTTGCAATTCGCAGCACTGTTTCAGTTGATGCTCATGGTAAAGAAACGTTTTGTTTTTTTTTGATGGTTTTGTGCGATTGTAGTCCAGCTTATGGACTAAATGGACAGCGAAGACGACAAATACAAATACAAATACAAATACAGTTGCGAATGCAAATACAAATACACATGTTTGTGTATGTGTGTGTGTGTGTACGTATGTGTATATAAGTGTATCTATATGTAAGTAACTAGCACACACGCCACAATTAACTTTTGTTTACAAAATTTGTTTGTTGGTATTTTTTGTGTTTTTTTTTTGGATTTTTTTTTTTTTTTTTTTTTTTGGTAATTTCTGCTTATTTATCGAGAAAAGGCCACAAAATGCGTTTGCGAATGCGTGCGAAATGCATTAATTTTAGATATAAGCTTTAGCTTTAGCTGGATATCTGATTCGTTAACTGATTTATCCAACTATGCCCGGGCCAGGCCTTTTGTCGTCGTGTGGCACATACACACACTGACACACACATATATATATATATATAATATCGGAGTACATTTTGCTATATGTAGACATATATATGTATATATATATCTATATATGTAAGATTATCGTTCGATTCCTTTGATTTCTGATGCGCTCGCCAGCTCGCTCTAACAAATGCGTTCTCTCTCTTTCGCTCTCTCTTTCTCTTTCTCTCAGATTCGCTCGTTCGCTCTCTCTTTCGTTCTTATTCTCGCTTTCTGTTAACTCCTCTCTCGTTCTCCCTCAGCTCCCTCTCTCATTTCCAGTTGCAATTCCTTTGGGGGTTACGTCGTCAATGCCATTTGCTGCACATCCCATTCGATTAGGTTTCACGCTTTGGCGCCGGGTATCTTGGCCAGCACCTTGGACAGATCCACCCCGGTCAGTGCATTGATCGAGGGAGGCAGCTGTGCCACGAGGCGTGTCACATCGTTGGTCACATTATCGTTGCCACCAATCAGCACAATCTCATCCGTCTTGGCCAATGGGGCGGCCACCTCGGCGGCAATCTGGAAGCGCACATCAAAGTTGATCAGTCTCCTCCTTTCTCTCTCCTCCTTTCTCTCTCCCTCTCGCTCTCGCTCTTACCTTGGGCAACGATTCCAGCACTATATTCATGATGGCCGCATCGCCGTACTGCTTGTAGACATTCGCCTTCATCCGCATGCGTTCCGCCTCCGCCTTGCCCACCAGCTCAATGGCATGAGCCTCCGCGGAACCGATCTTCCGTATGCGCTCCGCCTCGGCCCGTGCACCCTCAATGGTCTGGCATCTGTGTTGAAGGGAAAGTGGAAATCGGAAGTCGGTTAGCCAAAGGAATCAGACATGCTGTTATTGCACTCTCTAGCAAGGATCTAGAATGTCCAAGCAAGCTTGCGCGTCTCATGAGCCTGGTGATCCACATCTGTGCAGCCAGCTCCTAGTTCTAGCATTGGTTCCTTTCCTTTTCTTTGAATTTTTTATAGAGCTTATCCATGTCTTTACGAAAAGAATAAAAAGTGCTACCAGAAGGCAAGCTCTGAGCTGGACAACTGTATTTGAAAGTCTTGTAGTTGGAATATATCCGGGATTAACTCTCGCTCCTACTCAATTTAAGCTCAAGAACTCCTCCATTTAAATTCTTATAGAAAGGGAAAAAAGTTCCTCCGGAAGAAAACTTCAAGAGTTCTAAGCTGGAAAGCTGCATATTGATGTCTTGAAATTGGAATATATCCGGGTTTAACTCGCGCTCTTACTTGATTCCAGTTCAAAAATTCTTCCATTAAATTGATTACACATAGGGAAAAGAGTTCCTCCGGAAGAAAACTTCAAGAGTTCTGAGCTGGAAAGCTGCATATTGATGTCTTAAAATTGGAATATATCCGGGATTAACTATCGGTCCTACTCGATTTGAGCTCAAGAGCTCCTCCATTCAACTTCTTATACAAAGGGAAAAGAGTTCATCCGGAAGAAAACTTCAAGAGCTCTAAGCTGGGCAAGTGCTTTCGGATGTCTTGTAATTGGCATATATCCGGGATTAACTCTCGTTCTTAGACGATGTCAGCGTATTTTTATCGAGTGTATGTGGAATTTGTATACTTACTGCTTGCCCTGGGCAATGGTCTGGACACGATACGATTCGGCCTCGGCTGGCAGCTTGACGGTGCCGATAAGTTCGCGATCCTTGCGCTGCACTTCCTGCGACTCGATCTCGATCTGTTTGCGCCGCTCGACGACCTCGATTTGGATCTCCTCGTTCCGGATGCGCTGGCGTATCTTGGCCGCCTGTAGTTCGTAGGCCAGCTGGGACTCGGCCTTGGCCGTGTTGATCTCCTGATCGAAGTTGGCCTTCTGCAGCTTGTACATGCGCGTATTGTCCTCGATCTTGGTGTCCGTCGAGTACTTCACATCCATGGCGCTCTTCTCGCACTCGGCCTCCCGAATGCCGGCATCACGATTTGCCTCCGCAACGCCCGCATCGGCATCCCGCTTAACCACAGCGGTCTGGGCCTTGCCCAGCGAGGCCAGATACTGCACATCGTCGTAGACGTCCTTGATGGTAAAGGACAAGATCTCGATGCCCATGCGGCCGACATCAGGTGCGGCCACCTCGCGCACCAGAGCTGCGAACTGGTCGCGATCTTTGTAGACCTCCTCGACTGTAAGCGTTCCTATAAAGCGAGACAGCGATAGATGAAGAGAAGATGAGCGTGAGAGCGACAGGGCGACAGGGCGACACATCAATCAATTGGGTGTGTCAGGTCTCAGCTGCGCAAGCCGCTTACCGTCTAACCACCAGCCAGGTAATCCCCACAATCATGACCACCTTGAAGGTGCCCATCCATACCATAGACATGGCTCTGATCGTTTAGGCCCAGTTAGTCCCCCAGTTGAGTCCCCCAAAGCGGGCAAGTTTGTACTGACGGCGGCGAACACGCCTAATAACTGTTTTAATCTAGCCACACGCTGTTCACTTGAATGTTCTTCGTCTTCTTCTTCTTCTTCTTCTTCTTCTTGCCCTGGACTTTTAATTAAAACATTTCCTATTACTCTTGACGTCATTGGCGCAGTCTTATCGGCCTAGTCTTGGGCTTATCAGCGCACGTCACGTCCAAAGCTTTTCACACACGCACACACTTGACTAGAAAGGTGCTTAAAGCTTACACCCTTGAGCTTTGTTTAGAGCAAGATAAGCACAGCGTTCTCTCTCTCTCTCTCTCTCTCTCTCTCTCTCTCTTGAATTGAATTCTTGCTCTTCAGCATTTGCTAGAGCGAGATGGACACTCTGATAAGCTTTAAGCTTTCGTCAATATGAATTTCTTATAGTGAGCACCATTTCACTTATTTTAAGTTAAGAACTCTTAAACTTCACTTGAGCACAAATACACAAAATAGTTCGCGGATCTGCAATGTTTTCGCTTGAGGCTTTCGAGCTACAACATTTGTTTCTTTAGACATTTTTGTTATGTTTCTACAAAAAGTTTGTTATGATTTGAAATTTTTGTGGTAATGCAATACTAAAATTCTTATTGCTTGAATTTTTTCCCTTAGGTGGCAACTCTGCTTTTTAGATTTGTGTTTTTTTTTGAGATTTTTGTCTCTTTATTACAAGATTATGTTGCCTTTCCGTGTATTCTTCAGTTTAAAGACTAAGTTAATGTCTGAAGCTGAAGGTATTCAGTTTGTTGTATATTGCTAGAGCAGAGTTGCCACCTTGCTTGAGAAGAGCTGCCACCTGTGGCACAGAAAGGTATTGCCACCAGTGAGCTGTGAATAGATTCACAAGCATCTAGAACTTAGGCATATATACGAAGATATACAGAAATATTTTTAAATATTTTTCAGGTCCTGCAAGATATCGTTAAGTTGCCTTTGCCTTAACAAATATGCCAGTATCAAGACTTGAAGCTGAAGTATATTTACTTTAGATAGCAGCTAAACTATTTGAATGGGAGTCCAAGTAATATGCAAGACTTTCATTTGACCTAAGTATATCTATAAATATAGATATTGATCGTTTGTTTCAGTTATCAATTATTTTACTTGACAATCGATTTATATATATATATATATATATACATATATATATATATATAGGAAGGAAACGTTTCCTAGACATTGTATTTTTCTTTTCCATTCAAACCTTTCAACACAAAACCTGATGACATATGTATACTTAGTTAACCTTCTATTTGGCTGACACGGAAATTGGTTTGGTTTCTCAAACTACATATTCCAGCTGAATTAAATATTCAGATATCGAGAGTTCTGCCCCAAACAAGTTCAAGGTCAAGAACTAAACACACACACACACACAAACGCACACACAAACGCACACACATGCACATCGGCTGTGCCGTTCACACGCGATTCCATTGAATGTAAGCTAAACGACCTATTGGGGGCGGGAAGGGGCGTGCCAGGCCGGGTCAGTTGACTGTGCGTCTGGCTATATGGGTATATACTTGAGACCCGCTCGGAGACGTCGCGACCGACGCGTTGCTCGACGCGCTTACAACTGACATAAAAAGTAATACAAAAGAAGAGAAATAAAAAATTTACTTAGGCCGAGAGAGCGGGCCGACTAAACTAATTGAATTTGTGAACGTGTTGTACAAATGGAAATCGCCTTGGGAATGAGATATATACCGAGCTATATAGCTATATGCCGACAATAACGAATAGCAACTATAAAGCGATTATAGCGCCAGGGCTCCAGCGAGTCGAGCCAAGCCACAATTATGCGCATTCATGAGTGCCATTTGGTGTGATTCGAATAACACTCACAGTTCGGTTGAATGCACTCGTAAAAGCATTCAAGTTCAGTTTGATTAGTGTAATCAATTGGCAGCCAAGGCCAGCTCGCGTTATATAACTCGATCAGAAGCTGATGATGAGAGACTTGAGACCCAATGAATCCACTCAGTATTTAATGATTCAATTGTTCTAACCAGCAGCTACACGAAAAGCTCAAGTGGTTTTGAGCTAAATGAATGCCAATGAGCGAGCTCTACATCGATGAATTGTTATCGAGGTGTTGGATCTTAGCTCATCTGTGAACTGACTTGAGTCAAGTATTTTCGGATGAGTCGATAGTAAATACTTGTGTTTCTAGATTCAACATCACCGCCCCGTTTACCCTCTTGTGGATGAAAGGTCCAAAAAGAGTGAAACACGTCTTAAATAAATTCTTACAGAGATGTTTGAGAAATAGTTATAAAAATACACACGAACTTCTTCCGCCAATATTTCACTCTCATGCTCTTATGTTTGTCATCAATCACTTACTCGATCAATCAGCCGGTCATTATTTTATATGTATATATTTTTAGATCTTTCTAGCCTTTACATTGACCATCAATCACCAATCAATCATGAGCAACTGACTACTCCATAAGCCAGTCAGAGCTGTATAATCAATCATTGTATCAATCCGTCAATCACTCAGTCATTTATATATATATACATATATATTTCTTGCTCTCACGTTTGTCATCAATCACTCATATTTCGTTTTTTTTTCAAGCTTTCTAGCTCTCATTTTGATTATCAATCACTAATTCAGTCAATCAATCAGCCAATAAACTATATATTTTGTACGTGCTTTTTAGCTCTTACGTCATCAATCACTGATTCAACCAATCCGTCAATCATATATTATGTTATAAGCTTTTCTTCTTCTGATCATCAATCATTCAGTCAGTCAGAAATAAACACATATATATTCATGTATTTTATCTTACCCAATATGGCACGAAGGTGACCCTCCAGGGTTTGCAAAATGGTTTGCTTAATCTCCTTGACGCTCTTGCCCAGGAATTGCTCGCTGGCTGTGCCCAGCAGCTCGTCGGCCTGATGATGAAAATAATAAACATTCATCATCTGTGCGTGTGTGTGTGTGTGTGTGTATATTTGTGTGCGCACGTGTGTATATGTGTGTGAGTGTATATGGGTGTGGTTTGATGTGTACGTGTGTGTGTTTGGGTAGGCGAATGATGGGTTAGATGGGTTGATGTAAGTGTTATTCATTAATTGGTATTTGTTGATCAACACGGCACACAGACAGAAAGAGATAGGAGTAAGAGACAGAGACAGAGAGAGAGAGAGAGAGAGAGAGAGAGAAAGAGAGAAAGTGACACAGACAGAGCAGCAGAGCAGCCACAGCGGAAGTTGATGATCCAAAGCCACAGCCAAATAAATGAGTAGTTTTGAGTAGTTGTTGAATAGTTATCGGATATTTATCGAGTATTTTTTGATACGTTTGAGTAATTGTGATTAATATGGACCAACACACACACACACACACACACAGAGGCGCACGCACACACGAGCACACATTGAGCGTTGGCAACAGTAACCATAATAGTAACCATAACAGTAACCATAACAGTAACCATAACAGTAACCGTAACATTAACAGTAACATTAGCAGTAACATTAGCAGACGTTTAGCAGTAGGCGCAATTCAATCAGATGTTGTTGGTTAAGAATATTATATATTAGGTTTTTTGTTTTTGTCAAGCGATTTGTTAATTTTGATTTGTTATCATTTACAGTTGAGTTTTTTTTAAGTCGGATTCGTTTGATGAGTTGAGTTGATTCGAGTCGAGTTGAGTTGAGTTGATTGAAGTTTGATTCGAGCGATTCGAGCGCAGGGTAAGTGGTTGGTAAAAGAAAGTAGAGAAAAGGTAAAAAAAAAACACAAATGTCAACAAATTTCGACTGTTATATTTATATATATATAGACTGTAGACTCCATTGATAAAAGCTAGGCACGAGTATACTCTAAATGAATGAATCAATACTGGCTATGTGTTACAAATCATAATTCAATGTTCAAGCGACAAACATGCAGCAAATAATATGTCAGCTAAAAACAGGACTTTCGAGTTCAGATCTCTGAGTTCCGATTCAAATGTGTGCCCATGTATGTGTGTGTGTGTGCGTGAGTGTGTGGATGAGTAAATATGTGAGTGAGTTAATTCTGCATGAATAGATCGAATAAAATTGAGCAAGCAAACCGAATCGAAAGGAAAATATAGCAGAAGTACAAGAAGAAGAAATGATTTAAACGCAATAAACATACCTCGTTGTTAGCATAATCATTATTTTTATACGAAGATGACTGTAATAATGAAATGAAATAATTAAGTAAGAACATAATTTCGAATCATTGATCCAAATAGGTTCAACTTTGCGAATCAAATCGTAAGTGAAAAACAATAACTTATATCTGAAAGGCGAGCGTGTGTGCGATTACGTATGTGAGCATAAATAATAATCTATCGAATACAATCGATGCGATTCACAGATTCACTGTGAATGGTTGAATCGTAGGTACTGTGATTATTGATTCACGCTAAATATAATAAGACATAGGTACTTCAACTAAGCCTGATGCTTATATGTCAAATATGAGTGAATCTGTGTAAAGAATGATTCAAATGTTCAATTCAAATCGATTTCGGTACAACAATGAATCGGTTTTCAGTTACTGTGAATGAATGAATCATTTGCCAAAGCTGTAAACTATGAGTGAAATGTGCTCGTTTGTAAGTGTGATTCGAATCACAGCTACTATGATTGCTCTGATCATTCTTAGCTTATTTACAGCAATACTTGAAATGACTCTGTGTGACAAATGATTCACAGCGATTGTGATTACTGTGAATATTGTGCATTAGAGTTATAGTGCGAGTCACATAAATGAATCAAACGCTTATCTCGAAACTATGTGAACTGTGTCGACTGAATTTTGTGTGAAACTAAAGAATTTTGACAAATTTATGATTCATTCTAAACTTACTTTTGATGGATCAGATCTAATTCGCTTGCAAGGCTAAATATAATTGAATTGAATTTGTTTTTGTGTTTTTTTTTTTTTTTTTTTTTTTTTTTTTTTTTGTGTTTTTTGTTAGGGGGAGGGGGTTCGGAAAAAGTTAAAACGTACATAAAACAAAACAAAATAGCTAAATGGGAATAAAATAGGTGTCAATATATTTATATAATATTCATTGAAAATAAGTTACATTTGCTCAAAGGAAGCCAAATTTCAGACGCGTTTCTACGTAGCTACCAAAATGCATGCCAAATACAAGAGTTAACATAGGCAATTAACTATACGATATATATACGATATACGATATACGATATACGATATACATATATGTATACATACGCATATAAATATCTGTAGAATAGGGTAGAGAGGCAGGCGCATAAATAGAAGCTAGGAAACTTGCATAACATAACTGAAAAGCTGCAACAATACTTCTCTCACTTGGAGAGTTGCTAGGATACTCGATGAAGGTGGCTAAGAAGAAATTGTGACTAAAACTGACAAACAAACCCGCCCACATACCTTCATGATCTTGCACTGGGCCACGCCCGTCACGGTCAGCGGCACGCCCTGAGCCGTCTCCACGTTCTCGCACAACGGATCCAGTGTCATCACATTCAGCGAGAGCCGCTGCACGTCCGTCACCAGCCACCAGGCCCAGGCCCAGCCGCCGACGATCGTTCGCTTCTTCGTCGAGCCGCAGCAGCCACCTGCGAAAAGAGAGCGAGAGAAAGAGAAAGAGAGAGAGAGAGAGAGAGAAGGGTAAGTGAGTTAGTTACTATTTAATAGTGCAGGCAATTTAGCCTTTTTAAAGCTAAATTTGCAAATGCACTTGTGATCATAATATAAATGCTAGAATAGAATAGACAATTATTATATATAAAAACACAGTATGTCTGTGTTTATAAACCTATTAAATGTACTTAAAAAAGTGTTGGAAAATTTGAATTTTTTTCATATGAAATAAAAAATATACAAAGGAAATAATAAGGCGAAATAATTTTGACTTGCAACTAATAACCTTTACCTTTTCATATTTAATTCCAATTTGTATTTACAGGGTATAATAATGGTCTGTATGCGCTTTAGGCCACACTTAGCTGTTTTACCGCTAAAAATTTGGCTACTTGCCGCAGCTAGCTGTTCTCTGTGAGCACTGCTGACGTCATTGGGGCAGGCCAAATCTCTGCCGAACTGAAGCTGACCCACAAATGTCGCACGCACTTTTTTTTTTTTTTTTGGCCAGGGGCGCAGCGTCGTTGTGGCTTATATAGTAAGAGTGAAAGCATTTCGCTGTCGCCAAAGCTCTGCACGCTAGTGTGTGTGTGTGTGTGTGTGTGTTTGTGTGTGTGTGTGTGTGTGTGTGTGTGTGTGTGTGTGTGTGTGTGTGTGTGTGTGTGTGTGTGTGTGTGTGTGTGTGTGTGTGTGTGTGTGTGTGGGCTGTCTACGTGCCGGCAAACACGTCACGGCGCGTCAAAGAGTTGATGGATGGATGAGCATGCATTGGGCCAAGAGGGTCGGCAAGTGCGGCCAAACAGGAAGCGATTGGCCATTTGAAGTGGCAGCTAACGGGTCAATTCGCCAGCTGCACGCAGCAAGACAACACAGCAAGCCGCTGCCCGCTGGCGTCGCTGCCGCCGCTGCCAAGCCCACTGCGCAGAGCCGAAGGGCAGCGCGCTGGCTGCGCAGCCGCAAAGGCGCACACGAACAAGCTTCGACTGTGCGCCTGTGTGAGAGAGAGAGAGAGAGAGAGAGAGAGAAAGAGAAAGAGAGCGTTTTGAAGTGGCCATTTCTAGCTGTGGCTGTTTGGGCTCCGTTGTAATGCCTCTATGCCTCAGTTGCCCAGCGAACGTCGCAGCGCGCGGCCGCAGTTACCGCACAGAAAGAAAGTGTTAAAGAAAGCGTTCAAAAAAGCTTAACCACACGAACGAACGCAGGCTTAAAGTGTGAGCAAAAGCAAAAGCAAAAGCAAAAGGCAAAGGCAGCAGCAAGCAAAAGCTTTTACTCCTTTGACAATATATCAAAGCGCAAGTGAGTAAAAAGAAGGGCAATTTATAAGTACACACATGTGTGTGTGTGTGTGTGTGTGTGTGTGCGTAAACAAACACAATCAGAATGCAAAAGTGTGCCAACGGCAAAAAGAAATCAAAGTCAACAAAAGCAGCGACGGCGGCAGCAACAGCAACAACAAGGCACGCGCAGAAAACAAAATTCTAAACCGACGCATGCGTAGCGGCAGCAGCAGCAGCAGCAGCAGCGACAGCGACGCCTACGCCAGAGAAGCTTTCTCAACGAAAGTGATTCATAGTCGCTTCGTTAAGTGTTCGTTGTGATAACTGTAACCGTTGTTGTTGTTGCTGCTGTTATGCATTTCTCTTTAGCGCTGTGTGCTCAACTATTTAGCGGCTATTCGCATGCTGCTGCTGACTGCACAAAAGCTGCGCTGCCGCTGCCGCTGCGGCTGCGGCTGCTGTGCTTTGGTATTTAAATAAAAAAAAAAAAAACATTTTTTTTTTTTTTGTATTTTTCGCTGGTACCTTGAACTTGAGCTGCGCACGGCGCGCATTCAACTCGGCGCAGTGGCAACCTGTTTGCAACAACAAGTTTGTAATTGCGACTACAACAACAACAACAACAACAACAAGAAGAAGAAGAGCTAGTGCTGCCACAGTTAGCCGTTAGTTTAGCTCGAAGCTAGCCAAAGATTATGCAAAGTCAGCGACAGGAAACGTTTTTGGCATTCCACAAGTCCAGCGCCTAGCGCTAGGGCGGCTTGCCACGCCCCGTTGCAAGCGCAACAAACTGGTTGCATGCACACACACACACACACACACACACACACATATACATATGCACATATGTGTGTGTGTGTGTACTAACAACAATTGTTGCCTGGCTTTTTGACCAGAAATAATGGAGTGAAAAGCGGCAGTCGCTGCGTTTTTTTTTTATTTGTTATTTATCTTCTTCTTCTTCATTTTTTTTTTTGAGGTTTTATAATAGCCAGCGAAGATTTCACTTTTATGCGGGAGGCCTTTTACCCCAACTCCAACACCAACTCCAACTCCAACTCCGCTGGCTTCAGCTGTGCAACACGTGCAACAATAGCCCGTTGTTTCCCTTATTAAATCAAATGAAATTTTTACCATGTTCATTGCTGGGAGATTTACAAAAAAAAAAAAAAAAAAACTAATAAATTACTTTCGGGTTATTGACAGCTCTTTAAAAATATGGACAAATTAGCTAGGAAGTAGTCATTCCTGTCGTAAACGTATCTCGCAGGCGACACCTTTTCCTAGCTTTTGTTTCGTAAGGTAATCTGTCTATTGAATGTATCGCCAATGTATCTCCCAGGCGACAGCTCTTCCTAGCTGTAGGACACTTCACTTTCCGTTTTTCAAGTTAATCTCTTTTTGATGTATCGTTAATATATCTCCCACGCGACACCTATTTCTATCCCTCAGACATCACGTTTTTCGTTTCTCCATATGTTCTCTATTTTATGTATCGCAAATGAGTCTTCCAGGCGATACATCGTACTATCTTGCAGACACTTCTCTTTTCCTGTCGTAATTCCCCATTTTCTATTTTATGCATCGTAAATGTATCTTCCAGGCGACAAATCTTTCTAGCTTTCAGATCACGCGCCCTGTGTCCCTATCTCAATCGTATCGCCAATGTATCTCCCAGGCGACACTATTGCGTAATGTCTCTGCGAATACATTGCCCATTTCCCGGTGATTCACTTTCGCTAGATTATTCGACAAACTAAAAAAATGAATATCGCTGGAAGATGCAAAGGCGATAAAAAGGCGATACTCGGCGATAGATTCACCTGCCAGTATCCAATTCCCATCCCTCCTATCTAGCTAAATGATGAGCTTATGTTCTCAATCTTTCACATACGTGAGAGCTTTCACAGAATCAATAGAGCTTTCGCGCTGACTAGAACTAGTTCATTGAGGTTAAGTTGAAGACTCGCTAGATTTGAAACTCCATTCGGATCGTTTGGCTGTGATAAGCGATGCGTGCGTGCTGTAATGCCCCGTTGGACAAATGGATAGGGTATGCATGACAAATGGCAGCCGCGATCGGGTTACGAAATCGCCAAAATGCGGCAAGTTCGTGATCGAAATGTTGAGGCGCGTGAAAAGCTGCGTTCCCAAAGCAAGCGAATCGCCTAACCCGATTACATACATTACAAACGTGACTTTTCATGACATATTCAACGTGTTTTTGTTGCTGTTTCGTTTTGCAGACACGTCGCGCATTGGAAGATCGCCATCGCCTGACTTGGACACAGCTTGATCGGAGGAAGGCTTCCAGCGATGAGCTCGGCTATTGTGGGCGCTGCCTCGGCAATCGGCGGCGCGGTGACGGCGGCAACCAGCAACAGCTGGTTCATACCCATGCTAATGGCAGCGGTGGCCTATTTCCAGTACGAGGAGATCATGGATCCCGAGTCGAAGCCCAGCGATGTCAGCAGCGATGACATACTGGATCACTATGATTTCATAGTTATAGGCGCCGGCTCAGCCGGCGCTGTGGTAGCCAATCGCTTGACCGAGGTGGAGAACTGGAATGTGCTTCTGCTGGAGGCGGGCGGCGATGAGACGGAACTTACGGATGTGCCCCTCATGGCCGGGTATTTGCAGCTCTCCAAGATTGATTGGCAGTACAAGACGGAACCATCGGGCAAATCGTGTTTGGGTAAGCCTGTTAAACTTGATCTTCTACAGAAGTATCCTTTTTCTGTGCTATGTTTCGTCCACCCTCTAACCTTTTCGAATATGCTTCTAAAAGAAAAGGCTTTCCTTTTACAATTTCTTGCTGAGGAATATAGCCTGCAGGCACTTTCCCTACAGGGTTTCTCTCCTGTAAGATTCTCCTTGCAAAGGAATCGCTTTAGGTATTCCCTTCTTAAATATATTTGCATTGAGCAAGTCATATTTAATGGCTTTTCCAAGGATTTCTTTCGTAATATTTGTTTCTTGAGGAAGAACTTCTAATGGAATTCCTCTCAAGAGGATTTTTAAAAATTCCTCTTTAGTTATTCGCCTCCAAGGAATTTCCATTCAAAGAGCTTTTATGTTTATAATTTTCCTGCACATCTAACGATCTGCCTCTTACAGCTATGCAAGGCGGACGCTGCAACTGGCCCAGGGGCAAGGTTTTGGGTGGCAGCTCCGTGCTGAATTATATGCTCTATCTGCGCGGATCGAAGCACGACTATGACAACTGGGAGGCGCTGGGCAATCCCAGCTGGTCGTATCGCGATGCCCTGTACTACTTCAAGAAGTCAGAGGATAATACCAATCCGTACTTGGCCAGCACGCCCTATCATGCCACGGGCGGCTATTTGACGGTGGGCGAGGCACCCTACCATACGCCGCTGGCGGCCAGCTTTGTGGAGGCGGGCGTGGAGATGGGCTACGACAATCGCGATTTGAATGGCGAGAAAATGACAGGCTTTATGATTGCCCAGGGCACCACAAGGCGTGGCTCGCGCTGCTCCACCTCCAAGGCGTTCCTACGTCCGGCCCGACTGCGTCCCAATCTGCACATCTCGATGAACTCGCATGTGACACGCATTATGATCGATCCGGTTAGCAAGCTGGCATTCGGCGTCGAGTTTGTCAAGGACCAGAAGCTCTACCATGTGCGTGCCACCAAGGAGGTCGTGCTCTCCGGCGGCTCGGTGAACAGTCCCCAGCTCCTGATGCTCAGCGGGGTGGGTCCACGCAAGCAACTGGCCAAGCATCGCATACCGCTCATCAAGGAGCTGAGCGTGGGCGAGAATCTGCAGGATCACATTGGTCTGGGCGGGCTCACGTTTCTGGTCAATCAGCCGGTATCCATAGTGGAGAATCGCTTTCACACCATGTCCACGGTGCTGCAGTATGCGGTATTCGGCCAGGGTCCGCTCACCATTCTGGGCGGCGTCGAGGGTCTCGCCTATGTGAATACCAAGTATGCGAACAGCTCGCTGGACTGGCCGGACATAGAGTTCCATTTTGTGTCCGGCTCAACCAATTCCGATGGCGGTTCGCAGCTGCGCAAGGCGCACGGTCTGACGGACGCCTTCTATCGGTCCGTGTTCGAGCCGATTAACAATCGGGATGCCTGGAGCATAATACCCATGCTGTTGCGTCCACGCAGCACGGGCAGCATCAAGCTGCGCAGCAGCAATCCCTTCGACTATCCCTACATCTTTCCCAACTATCTGGCCGATGAGTTCGATCTGAAGACCCTTATCGAGGGCGTCAAGGTTGCCGTTGCGCTCTCCCGCACCAAGGCCATGCAACGCTTCGGCTCCCGGCTCTCCAGCATACGCTGGCCGGGCTGCGAGCAGCTGCCTCCGTTCACGGACAGCTACTGGGAGTGCATGGTCCGGCGATATACATCGACCATCTATCATCCCGTCGGCACCTGCAAAATGGGACCCTACTGGGACAAGGATGCGGTCGTCGATGCCAAGCTCCGGGTCTACGGCATCCGTGGACTGCGCGTCATCGATGCCAGCATCATGCCCAAGCTGGTCTCCGCCAATACGAATGCGCCGGTGATCATGATCGCCGAGAAGGGCAGCGATATGATCAAGGAGTTCTGGATCAAGAATACAATAGTCTAACTACAATAGCCAAGCTCCTGTGTCTGTGTGTGTGCGTGTATGTGTGCGTGTGTGTGTGTGTGTGTGTGCATCTGTGTGTGAGTCCGTGTATTTATATTGTTTATTTTTTTTTTTGTGCTCTTAGACTTAATGCAAGCTCTTTATTAATAGTTTTTTTTTTTTTTTGTTATTCATAAGCAAATTGTATGTATTTATTGTAACTGAACGAAACATCAAACCAGCGTCCATTAAATTGAGTATTTCACTGAATTTGAGGTTTGAAATGCGCACGACAATCCAATTCGGAGGTAGAATAATGGAATAGAATAACAGCCAAGTCAATATAGTTCGTCTATCTGTTTTTGCCTAAGCCAGTCTCTCAGCTTTACAGCACCCACAATATCATATAGTTGTTGTATAAACAATTTCATTGTTGTAACTAAACTTTATGCAATAAGTCGAACATGCCTCAACATGAACTGGTATTTCGTATAGTTCTATGGAAGGAATCGGTCGGAAAGTGAGTTATCATTGAAATTATAATTATTATTATTATTTTTATCACGATTACCATTTTATATATGGCAAATAGTTTTAAAAAGGCACTGGGCTTAGTTCATCATCCACATCTATCTATTTGAAGAGGATTCGAACCAGCATCCTTTTATATGACAGTTAACTGTTGATGAACAAAAGTTACGCATGTGCAAATGCTCAAAACATTTGAAAAGGGCGTTGATTTGTATATATATTTTGATCAAAATATATATATATATATATATATATATATATATATATTTATATGCGGGTCATAAGTATTCTGATTAATAATAATATATTGAATATTCTCAGTCTAAATCTTATATACATATATACCAATATATATATATATAGATTTATTTTACTGAGTCGGGTTATATTCAGATCGAATATTATATATGGGCACAATTCGATAATAAATATATGAATATATATGTTATCATATATTTGACTAGGTGAGGGTATATTTTGCCCTATCAAATCAAGTACCCGCTTGGGGTCTTTGGTTCTATTGTTTTATATAGAAGCAACTCATTGCTGCACCTCATTTGACCGTAGATGTTCCGCTTGCTCCTCTTGCTCCGACTGGTGCAGTCGGTCCAGCTGCAGCTGATCCTCGCGTATCATGCGCGCCGCCTGCTCGGCAATCATCATGGTGGGCGCATTCGTGTTGCCCGCCGTTATTTCCGGAATGACGCTGGCGTCGACGACGCGCAGGCCGCGGATGCCGCGCACGCGCAGCCGCTCATCGACGACGCCGCGCGGATCGCCGGCGGCGGCCATGCGGCAGCTGCCGACCGCATGCCACGCCCCCACATACATGTAGCGCATGTGGCACAGCCAATAGGCGTCGGAGTCCGGCGGCAGGGCGTCGCATTCGGGCAGCGGCGGCAGCCACAACCGCAGGCCGCAGCCGCGAAAGGCACGCGTCTCCGCCAGGCGCTGCACGTAACGCACGTAGCGCAGCAAGGTGGCACGGTCCGTGGCATGCCGCGCATAGCAATGCCGCACCAGCGGCGGTTGCCGCGGCTCCGCGCTGCGCAGCTCGACATGGCCGCGCGATCTCGGCAGCAGCAAGGAGCCCACAATCTGCAGCATGGCCGTCTGCTGCAGTGCCGCACGCTGCGCCGCGATCAGCGCCGGACGAAAGCCCAGATAGGCAAAGCTACCCACGCTGCCGCGCGGCAGCAATGTGTGCGCCGCCACGTGCACATCCGGCCGGCACATGCCACAGGCCGGCGCGCTCGTGTTGATGAAGCCCATCATGGCGAAGCTGGCGTCGCTGTCGTCGCTGTCGTCTCTGTCGTCGCTGGCGTTGAAGGCACAGGTGTGCGTGTGCGTGCGCGTGAAGCGCAGGTAAAGCGGCAACATGCCGTGATCGTGCAGATTCCGGCCCACGCTCGCCAGCTGCAGGCGCGGCTTGATGCCCAGCCGGCGCAGCTGCGGCCCAGGCCCAATACCGGAGAGCAGCAGCAGCTTGGGCGAGTTCAAAGCGCCCGCGCTCAGCACCAGCTCCCGGCGCGACCACGCCCACAGCGTACGATTGCTCGCCACGTGAAGGTAGCTGATGCCGCGCGCACGTTGCGCGCCGGCGCTGAGCATCAGACGCTGCGCCTCGGCGCCACGCAGCAGCTGCAAGTTGTCGCCGGCGGACCGCGACCCTTGGCCACGGGCCAGATACTGCCGGGCGCTGCTGGCGCGTCGATCCTGGTGTATGGTGGCGGGCACCAAGTGCGTGTAGCCGATGCTGCTGCCCGCCAGCAGGGGCTGCTGCAGGGGCGGCACGCCCAGCTCCGCGCTGGCGGCATAGATGAGCTCGACGAGCGGCTGCATCGAGGTCGCCAGCGGGAACAGGCTGGGCTGCAGACGCTGCTGCAGCTGGCGGTAGGCAAGCTGCACCTGCGGCCAGTCCCAGCCGCGGAGGCCGAGCCGCCAGCGCCAGTCGTGGAAATTGTCAGCACTGCCGGGCACATAGACGTTGCCATTGATGGAGCCGCTGCCGCCGAGCATGCGTCCGTGCCACCAGCTGCAGCCGTGCGGCGGCTCCATCGCCTGGCAGCAGCGCGAACTTGGCGCCGCCTCGTCCAGCCACATGTAGCGTGCGTCGTGATGCAGTCGTCCGCTCAGCGCATGGTACTCCGCTTCCAACGGCGGCTCCTGGCCCGCCTCCAACAGCAGCACGGTCACGTTCGGCTGCTCCGCCAGCCGGCTGGCCACAATGGCGCCCGCGCTGCCCGCGCCCACCACAATGTAGTCGAAGCTGGCGCCGTTCGGCGGCGGCTCGATTCGGCGCGGCCAATCGCTGAAGCTCTCGCCGCCAGCTCCTGCCAGCAGCAGCGGCAGCAGAAAAAGTGCTGCCAATTTGTCTGCAGCTTGTCGACGCGCGTGTCTCATTTTGAACTGTGCGCGGCCGGGCCAAGGCTGTGCGCCTTGTACCCATCAAATGTGAGTCCCATAAAAATGTTATTCGTATACCCTTACAGCGAATGGCACGAATTTGTCACGCAGCTTGTAACGCCTCGGTACGTTAGGTATTTATATGTGTGTAGAGCATACATATACGGATATGGAATGGATAATAATGCCTTTCAAAGAACCTTTTTTATCAAACTACGAGCTGCACAATTTACCCTGCATATTTGCAAAACATTCTCATATATCGTATAGTTTCCAAAAAAGAGAACAATCCATCTGATTTAAAGCTAGCCTATAAAAGCGCATCGGAAAGGGTATTTCAAGTGCGACGTGCCGTTATCTTCTCCCACTCGTTATCTTTATGTGCGTTTTGCCTGTTTTCGGTTTCCGTTTGTTTGCACTGAGCTGTAAATAAGTACTTAATGTCGGCCAAGTAACAGCTGTGGATGCAGCCCCCCCCCCCCCTCCCCTCCCACCAAGCTCATCAATCAAGCGGAATGCACAATGAACTCAACAATGAAAGAGATAGAGAGCGAGAGACAGAAAGGGAGAGCGCAGGCTTTCGCTGTTAATTAACAGTAGCTGTTAAGTGCTGAGCAGCGCTGTTAGCTGCAGCAGCGACGTTTCCCATAGCATACCCTGTACACACGAATTGCGTTCTAAGGGGTATGTTCAGTCACCACCACTTCGATATAAATGAAATATTTATTTATTATTATTATATTTTATTTAATTCCATTTAACCTTGCATTTATGCCGTAGACGCGTGCTTCAGTATGCAATGAAACTGGGTACAGGGTATCTGCTAGTCGCAGCACTTTTTCTCTTGTTCTTTTTCTGTCTGCTTGTGCAGTTTTCGGTTGTGTTCGTTTGTGTGGTTCGCCGTGCTTGCGCTTAGCGTTGAAATTGAATGCCTCGCAGTCTACTAATACTATACCTTGTGTAGATATAAAATCGTGTATTACCCGGCGTTGCCCGGCCAAGAAGTTTTATATTCTTTCTAGAATTGGACAAAAATTGGACAATAAATATTTCAACGACACATTACTAAGTTTGTCTCAATTGCCCTCATTGGCCCCCTGAACTTTTAGGCAACATCCTTACAGTGCGCCGCTTGTAGAAAAGTTATGCCTAGGACCTACCTTTTCAATTCGGCCAAACGTAAAATTAACCCCATCACTAAATCATTTTCCTCATTAAAAAGGATTTCTCATTTAACATATTGTTAATAAAACACATATTTCGCACGTGGAATATTGAAATCCGCATCCGCCATCTTCAGCCCCACATCGCAAATGATACTTTGCACAAATATTTCCAAGTCTTTCAAATTAAAAAATAAAAAACAAACCGTTCTTATACATTATAAATGTACTTATTATAAACGAGTGCGAAGCTGAAAATCAATCTTTCACACTTTTCCCACGGAAGGCGTGGATTTTGCGAAAGGTGTGAAACACGTCTCAAATGGATTGTTGCAAAAATATTTCAAAATCAGTTAAAGGCCGATCGGAAGCAAACGAGGGGTTTCGCTTTTTGCCCAGATTCCACAGTTGCGGGTGGAATTAAGCTTTCCAGCTCTTACGACGCGCTGATCAGCAATCATTCAGTCAGTCAGTCAATCAATCAGTCAGTTATATATGTATTAACAAACTATAGATATTATGGGGGCGATTTGGGAGTTTACAGGGTATTCGACAAGGCAATCGACCCAATTCTAGCTGAGTGGGTGGGGGGGTGGTATGAGCAAAGTACTATTACGAAATGCCGAAGAGAGAGAGAAAGAGAGAGAGACAATGTCATTGCACCCGTTTTGGCAGGGTCAGCGTTTTTGGGGTATTGCGAAGCCACACGCGCCGGCTCGGTTCAGTCCAGACTCGACTCGGATCGAAGATGACGGCGGTGAACACGTTTGTGACCATGTGGCGGTTTCTGCTGACGCTGGGCCCTTCGGCGCTGGTCATCCTAATGCTGAACAAGGGCATCAAGGATCAGCGTCCGGACATTGTAGATGAGCTGCACCGCGTGCGCACCATATTCATTGAGCAGCTGCGTCCGAGCTATGATTTTGTCATTGTCGGCGGCGGCTCGGCGGGCTGTGCGCTGGCGGCGCGCCTCTCTGAGAATCCGGCGTGGAGTGTGCTGCTGCTGGAGGCGGGCGGCGACGAGCCGCTCCTGATGGATCTGCCGCAATTGTATCCGGTATTCCAGCGCAGTCCATGGGACTGGAAATATCTGACAGAGCCCTCCGATCGCTACTGCCTGGCCATGGAGGATCAGCAGTGCTTCTGGCCCAGGGGCAAGGTGCTGGGCGGCTGCAGTTCCATCAATGCGATGATGTATATACGCGGCAATCGGCGTGACTATGATCTTTGGGCCCAGCTGGGCAATCCCGGCTGGGACTATAACAATGTCCTCCATTATTTCCGCAAGGCCGAGGACATGCGTGTACCCGGCTTCGAGGAGAGCCCCTATCATGGCCATGGCGGACCCATTAGCGTGGAACGCTATAGATCCCCCTCGCCGCTGCTTGAGCTCTTCATGGAGGCAGCCACCCAGCTGGGCATGGCCCATCCCGACGGCGACTTCAATGGACGCACACAGACGGGCTTCGCCCCGCCCCACGGCACGCTGAGGGATGGCCTCCGTTGCAGCGCCAACAAGGGCTATATCCGTCGCAGCTGGCAGCGACCCAATCTGGACATTGTGCTCAAGGCGTTCGTGGAGCGTCTGGTCATCGAGCCGGGCAGCAAGCGTGTGCGAGGCGTTCGCTTCGAGCACGGCCTGGTGCAGCATCTGGTGCTGGCCAACAAGGAGGTGGTGCTCGCCGCCGGCGCCCTGGCCAGTCCCCAGCTGTTGATGGTGAGCGGCGTGGGGCCCGCCGAGCAGCTGCTGCCGCTGGGCATCGATCTGGTGCAGCATTTGCCCGGCGTTGGCGGCAATCTGCAGGATCACATCTCCACCTCGGGCGCCATTTACACCTTCGACAGCCTTAAACCGGGCACACACATGTCCTTCATAGTGCCCGAGCAGCTGACCAAAGAGTCAGTGGAGGAGTTTATCCAAGACCAGAACGGCTTCTTCTATGCCATGCCCGTCAGCGAGGTGATGGGCTTTGTCAGCACCAAATATCAAGTGGCATCGATGCCGCATGCAGACTGGCCCGATGTCCAGCTGTTCTTAGGCAGCTATGGTTACGGCGCCGACGGCGGCATGATCGGGCGACGCGGCGCCGCCATTACGCTGGCCAACTATGCTGACACCTTCGAGCCGATACAGTATCAGGACTCGTTTGTGATCGCACCGCTGTTGATGCGTCCGCGCTCGCGTGGCTATCTGCAGCTGCGCTCGTCAGATGCGCGCGTCCATCCGCTGATCCATGCCAACTACTATGATGATCCGCTCGATATGGCCGTCATGGTGGAGGGCCTCAAGATGGCCCATCGGCTCGCCCAGACGCCGGCTATGCAGCGGCTAAATGCCACGCTCAACATCTACGAGTGGCGCAACTGTCCCGAGGTGGAGTACCTCAGCGATGCCTTCTGGGAGTGCCTGGCCAGATATTATTCGCAGACCATTTACCATCCGGTTGGCACCTGCAAAATGGCGCCCGCTCAGGATCCGTACGGTGTTGTCGATCCACGGCTGCGCGTTCGCGGCCTGCGCAATCTGCGGGTCATCGATGCCAGCATCATGCCCACCATTCCCACCGGCAACACGAATGCGCCCACCCTGATGATAGCCGAGCGGGGCGCGGACATTATCAAGGAGGATTGGCATCATTATCCACACGGCGGTTGGCTCTGAGTCCCCCTCCTCCCCCCCTCCAGCCCAATCAGGCTAGAAACCTCTCGCTCTCTGATCTTGGCTATGAACTAAACCCAAGCTGTAGCTCGTATTTCTTAACATAAGAATCTATAAATAAATGTATAAATAAACCAAAACTAGGACAACTGAATACTCTTTAGAACTTGTGGCTTGGAATTACTGTGGACGGGAAACTCTTCTCCCGAGCAAGCTTTCCATGACAGCCATATGATATAGTCGTCCGTTGGAATGCGGCTTGAAGGTTATGTTGGAAGTATAGTGAAGATCAAGATTTCTCGAAAAACAAATTCAAAGATAGTCTTCTATGTGGTATAATGAAAAGATCCTAATAAGATTGTAGTCCTATATGATAAGCATCTGAGAGTGTTCCCACTACTCCAATTATCTGAAGTAGTAAAACGATCTTGATAAGATGCCTCTCATATATGAAGAGAATTTTAAGCCCCGTATACGCCAAGTTTGATTGGAATATTTTGAAGGAGAAAAAAGTGTTTAAAAGAAGAACTGTATTGTCGACCGACTCTTCCCAAGGCAGCTATATTGCAAAGTAGTCCGTTTCAGCCGTTGCGAACTCGACTAAAACTGATCAAGAATATATACATATATACAAATATTCTATATATTTTGTATATATATGTATATTATGTGCACACCTTATGGGCTCGAAGACGTCTTTTTCCAGTCGTCAAACTTTTCGTGGCCAAATAAATTTGTAAAAACCTAATCCAAACTCTCATTGGCCATGCGAAGGTCAAAAGCTGTGTTTTAACTGGGCTAAAAAGCGGGTAAACAATAACCGTACTCGTGTACTCGTGCCGAATGGCAGGGGTCAATGCTGAGTCGACCTCTGGCG
Source organism: Drosophila virilis (assembly GCF_030788295.1). Classification (NCBI taxonomy): domain Eukaryota; kingdom Metazoa; phylum Arthropoda; class Insecta; order Diptera; family Drosophilidae; genus Drosophila; species Drosophila virilis. The sequence continues at coordinate 7,254,134 of NC_091543.1, forward strand.
GGCTTAAGAATTGGCAGCCTTGTCCCATTCATGAGCCAATTGCCTGGCCGCTCACAATTGCCAAATCCAAAGCCAAAGCCAAAGTAGCCCAGCTGCAAATGTGCACGTGCAGAAGCTACTGAAAACGACGTTCCAAAAGCATGGCAATATCTGGTTAACTAACAAAAGCTAAATGCTACAAGTCCAAAAGATCAAAAAGATCCAAAAGGACATTTGTTCCAAATTATGGGAAACGTAATGCCAAATTCCTTATTCTCGGCTGGAAAATAAAAGAAAAAAGAGCGCTGAACTAAGAGGCGAGAGGTTGCCGATTCAAATCCAGCAATTCGTGTTTACATTTCTTTAAGTCACAAGAGAATAAAAAACAATTTGCTTCAATATTTCAATTTGAGCACACACAACTTGAAGCTTAGGGTTCGAACCAGCGAGAAGGCGGAAGACAGCGTATAATACATATGTGTGTGTACTTTAAGGCATGACAATATGCATTTATATGAAAGAAAATTGAATAAATAAATTATTCATTCATTCAGAATTATGCAGCATTTTTACAATTCCCAACTAGATGATTGTACAAAAAATTGCAAATAAATAAATGCTTCAGATTAAATTGAGTTATGTGAATGGGAAACTAGATTGGATCATAGTTTTTTTTTTTCTGCTAATTTTTTGTTTGTAGATAAACTATAATTGCGCGCGATCAAAATGAAAGATCGATCAGCGCATTTGTGCCTAATTGTGCTCGAAATGTCAGCCGCAGCAACAGTTGCTGCTGCAGTGTCAAATGTTGCTGCCGTGGTTGTTGTTGTTGCTGGTGTTGCTGCTGCTGCTGCCTCTTGTTGTTGTTGTTGTTGGAGTCAAGCTGAAACATTTCCCAGCAAATTCTGGCGACATTGACAACAGGCGCCTGCAATTTGCTGCACGTTGTTGCTGCTGTTGTTGTTGCTGTTGTTGTTGTTGTCGCTGTTGCCGTTTTGGCGTGTTTTATGAGCGGGCGCTGAACCAAATGGCAAACGCGACAAGTTTTACCAGTTTACACACAGTTACACACACACAGACAGACACATATTTACAGTGGTCGGCTGTGCTGAAGTTTTCAAAAAGGTTTCCGAGATTTTCATATCAGGCCAGTACCCGACATCGCCTGCTGACAAAATGACGCGACCCAAGCAGATCCAGCTTCAACAGCACCAGATCCAGCCCCGCCGACAATTGCAGCTGCAGTTGCTGCTGCTGTTGCTGCTGTTTGGGCTGCTGCAACTGTTGTCCACAGTTGCAGCACGGCCGCAGCAACAGTTGCTGCTGGAGGCGGCACAATCGGAGACAACAGCAACAGCAGCAGGCACAGCATCAGGAGCAGCAACAGCGCCAGCTCTCAACGATCCTTCGGGTGAGTTCGTTCGTGCCTGCGAACGCTGTCGGGCTGCATGGAAGGGAGCTGCTGCCCCAGCTAAGAGTCTCAGTTATATCTGGTGATGATTTCTTTGCAGATCTCAGCGCTGGCCTCAATCTGTTGCCCGTAAGCAATTGGATTGCGGCTGCCGCCAATGCTGAGCCGCCGGCGCCCGCCCAATTCGTGCGCATCGCCATGAACAGCGGACTGTGAGACGCTGCAGTCGGCCGACAGATGGCGCCAGCTGCACCATCAAATACTCAACTTGTGTTTCAATTAACTTAATTTCCCTATTTTTTTTTTTTTTTTTTTGTTGCATATATATGTATATATATTTTTTTTTTTGAATGCCCAATCAATTAGTGGCTGCAAGGATACAATAAAATATTGTGCACAGACAGCAGTAAATGATGCATCAATGAGAACATACATATATGGATAAATGGATACCCAATGTATATTATAAATGCCACACCATTTCTGTGATAGCATTTGCCAGGCTTGCCACCTATATGTGACGCTCTGGTAGCATTTAACGGCGCGATAAATATCGATTTTGAGACTTGGTTTCTTAGTTATAACTCGAGAACTATAAAAGCTAGCTGCACCAAATTTGACAAGTGGGTTCATGTATGGTATTTACGGACTAGAAATAATTCACTTCAAGATACTCATTTGTTCAGACAGAACCTTCCGCCTTGGTATGTACGCACATTTGGGTGACACGGTTGGGCTCAGAAAATTTCATTAAGATCGGACTGTAAACAGCCAAGTTATATAATAAAGACTACATTTCTCATGGTGTAGGACTAGGGGAAGAAGCCGAGGCGGGAATATTATGCACCATCATATAGGCTAATAGAAAGAAGAACATATATTGCCAGTTTGGTTCTCGTAGAGCTCAGACCAATTGCGGCATATTTGCCATTACCATTCTAGAACTATCTCCAGGGTATCCATTGGCTGGGCATTATTTCACTTAACTTTATGTCAATCGCATTGACTTGTTGCTTAAAAATGCGGTTCCATTCTGAGGCTTGTTAAAAAGGCGCCTTTTATGGCAATTACAAGGCAAAAACTATAATCGGTCAGCAAAAAACTGGCAATTTTTAATGTCATTGTTTCTGCTGCTGTTGTTGTTGTTGTTGTTGTTGTTGTTGGCGCTTACAGAGTGACTGTCCTTGAACGACATTGTCTGGGTCTGGGTTATACTTGGTTAAGTGCAGCACAACACAATCATAATACACTAATTACAGCCAGGCGATTAAAAATGTGAAAGTGCTTGATAAGATGATAGTACTTAACATGCTTTAATGAACTTTTTAAATGGAAAATATTTAATAGTCGAACATTAAACTCTAGGCTCAGCCTTAAGCAGGTCAGTTCTGGCAAACTCGAAGTTTGAAGGAAACAACATGCCCGAAGCACTGCGTTGTAATGCCAAAATTCAGGTGTTATGCGAAACTGTTTTTTCTATTATTCCCATAAAGCAAATAGCTGAACAAGTTCTTCAACAAGTTTACGACTCAGAGAGTTTGTATATATATGGAAAATTCAAGATTATTCCAGACAATGCTAACAAGAAAGAACGACTATCCCATATATAAATAAATAATCTCCCAGATAAGTGGCTCAGAAATGCTTTGTTGGGAAAACTTTATTGCCGACCAGTTGTGACTGTAGGAAAAAATTAAAAAAACAATGCGAAATTTTCCACTTAAACAAGTCATCTTCTAATCGATTCTTTCTATAGATATAGTGCATGGTTAAGAAAGTTTTCCCTTACAAGAACTTGACACGTATTTCAAGATCTTGGGCAAGGCATTTAGTAAGAGGAATGCAAAACATTCGCCTGAACTATGCTTATATAGCCGAACCTTGAACTCTTTTAAATGACTGGCTTGGATTGGTTAGGCTTTCTACAATTAATCTCTGAGCTGTTAACATGTTTCTGTGTTAAATGAAAGACTCATGTTAATGCTGACGTAATTTGTGAGCCAAAGAGACTGTAAAAAGCACGCTTGCTGCAATCAGTCAGTCAGTCGATCAGTCATTTAGTTAGCCAGTCAGTCAAACAGTCAGCCAAACAGTCAGTTAATAAGTCATTCAATCAGCTAGTCAATCAATCAGCCGATCAGCCAATCAGTTATTCACTCAGTTCGTCAATATGTCAGTTAGCCCATCAACCAGTCAGTCAACCGGTCAGTCCACTGGTCAGTCTGTCGGTCAGCTGCTCAGGCGGTCAATCAGTCAATCAATCAGTCAGGCAGTCAATCAGTCAGTCAGCCAATTAGTCGGTCAATCAGTCAGTTAATCAGTCAGTTAATCAGTTTGTCAATCAGTCAGTCAACCGGTCAGTCCACTAGTCAGTCTGTCGGGCAGCTGTTCAGGCGGCCAATCAGTCAATCAATCAGTCAGGCAGTTAATCAGTCAGTCAGTCAGTTAATCAGTTTGTCAATCAGTCAGTCAACCGGTCAGTCCACTAGTCAGTCTGTCGGTCAGCTGTTCAGGCGGCCAATCAGTCAATCAATCAGGCAGTCAATCAGCAAATCAGTCACTTAATCAGTTTGTCAATCAGTCAGTCAATCGATTAGTCAATCAGCTTTTCAATCAGTCAATCTGTTATCGCAGCTGCTCACGTGCTGAGTCCCTGGGCAGACGACTTGGCACACATGACGCAGCTCGTACTATTAAGAATAGTTGTTGTCACAATTGTTGTTGTTGTTGTTGTTGTTCTCGTTGTTTTAGTGCTAAACGTGAAGTCAACAAAAGGCAATGCTGGTTGTTTTTGCTGGCTAAGGCGACACACACACCACGACAACTAGTCATTCAGTCAGTCAGTCAGTCAGTCAGTCAGATAATTTGCCATTCGGTCAGCTGCCCGCTTATCGCATCTATAAAAGCAAAATGCATTCGCTGGCGTCGCCTCAAAGCGTACGCATTCCAAATGCTGGCAACAACAACGAACCAGAGCTACATCTTCAGTCCCGGCGATCCGCAGTGCACGCCGCCCGGCACCGGCCTCTGGAGCGGACTGTTCCAGATGCTGCTGCAGGCCCTGCTCGCGGCCCAGTGCAATGTGGCGCCGACCACGCTCTGGCCACCGGACTATGGCGATGTGATGGGCAACGATGGCTTCGGCGAGCCCTACGACTTTGTGGTCATTGGAGCCGGCTCGGCGGGTTCCGTGGTCGCCAGTCGCCTCAGCGAGAATCCCGATTGGCGTGTGCTCGTCCTGGAGGCGGGCGGAGATCCGCCCGTCGAGTCCGAGGTAAGTCTCAAGCAATTCGATTCGTGTTTGCACCTGTACTCAGCGGCAACTGTGTGAATTTGGTGTGCACACAATGTGAACTGTAAACGGGATTGACATCCAAGCGGGAGCTATGCCCATATAAAATACTACACAGACACAGAACAAATAAAAGGGTATCTCAAGTGCTTAATGTGCTCACTGTGTGCATTGACATTGCAAAAATCAAACATATGCTTAAATACTGCACTGTTGCGTAAAGGGTACTTCAAGTACTTCAATATATACTAAAATATACGACAAGCAAACGTGAATATTTTTATTGAGTATCAGAAGAAATTTCCGGTGCCGATAAATAATGTCAAATGAATAATGTCGAAAAGGCAATGTTAAATTATTATTTTGTATTATTATTGCTTTTTTTGTTTAATTGTGGCAAATGAAATAAACAAAAAGTAACTGCTGCATTTGAACCGGCGACCTGCCATGCTTCAAAAAGTATTCAAACTAAAAAGAATTGCATTCATTTTTCATTTCTTCATTGTTTCTTTCATTTTTTTCATTCACACATCAAGAAAATAATGTATTTATAAATATTACTGTTGCATTTGAACCGGCAACCTGCCGTCCTTCAATTTATACACAAAGTATTTTATACAAGAAAAATTGCATTCATTTTTCGTTTCCCCATTTATTTGTGTTAGCAAAAAATAAACTTTTTAAAATCATTCAAGGTGTTTTTAATTCCTTAGTTTTTTTTTTTTTTTTGCTTGGAAGTTGAGTTATTTATTTGAGAAATATAACAAATTAAATAAACAATTACCAGTTACTGCTGATTTGAACCAGCGACCTGCGATACTCAAATACGCACATACTCTCAGAAAAAATAAAAATTATATCATTATTTTTCAATTTTATTGTTTTTTCAAAAAAAAAAAAATGAACAAAAATGACTTCTGCATTTGAACCGGCAACCTGCGGTGCTTAAATATGCACAAAAAAAAATTACCGAGAACAAAAATATACAATTCTTTGTCGCGTCCCTTTTTGTAATGTTTTTATTATCGCTTTTTGCTTTCTGGTTGATAACAAACTAGCTATTGGGTTCGAACCTGCGACCTGACGCCTATTTGTTTGTGATAACAGCTCTTATTCAGGAGATTTCCGTGTGCCCCATTTCGAGCACTGTTATCAGTTGCATGTTAACATTATGTTAACAGTACGGCGATAAGAATTCACGTAACTTTATGGGGGAGGATTGTTGTTAACTAATCTTCAGCTTATCAGCTGCTGAATTTGCATTCTCATATGTTAACATTTACAAAACTCGAACACACTTCAAATGTAAATGGATATTACATACATAAGTTATCAAAAAATAACAACAACTCGCAAGCTAATGAATTCTTAACAAGATAAACGAACTCACTTATTTGAAGTTAATTGCCTACTACTTAACAGTAAAATTGATAGAGAAACTCTTTAGATAAGTTCGAAATTGATTGGTATTAAGAGAAAACAATTTGAAAATTGGTAACCATCAGAGATATTAAAGACTATTTCACATTATAATACTTAGCATCCCTTATTCTGTTCCTGTTCCGCAAGAGGGAGAAACTCTTAAGGGCAAGTCTTTTAAAGAGAAACTCTTTAGATAAGTGCAAAATCGAGTTATGTTTAGACAAAATATCTTAAGACCTTAAGTTGAATGAGAAATTGAAGATGAGTTGAAGCTATAATAGTATTTACGACTAATAAAAGAAAAATAACAACTAAGAGAGCTCTAGTCGAAAGTGCCCGACTAGGGGATACACTGAACCATCTTCGCGCTAGGGGTAGCTATAAAATTAAAGATCCCTGATATTTATATCGATTGCTTGGAATCACTGAGCACGGGGAGGATCATTTTAGACCTTGCCAGATTTTGGTCCGATTTTGGGCTGCTTTTATATTATTGTTTCAATGTACTAAATGTCTCCCTTTCTCTCTCTCTAGCTGCCCGCTTTGTTCTTTGGACTCGAATTCAGCGATTTCATGTGGAACTATTTCACGGAGAACAGCGGCACGGCGTGCCAGGCGCAGCGAAACGGACGCTGCTATTGGCCGCGCGGCCGGATGCTTGGGGGCAGCGGAGCCGCCAATGCGATGCTCTATGTTCGTGGAAATCGGCGCAACTTCGATAGCTGGGCGGAGCTGGGTAACACGGGCTGGAGCTATGACGAGGTGCTGCCGTACTTTGAGCGATCGGTGCGTTCGGTGGGCAATGCGACTCATCCGCAGGGCTACATGACGTTGAATCCCTTCGAGCTGCAGGACGAGGACATACAGGCCATGATACGCGCCGGCGGCCAGGAGCTGGGCGTGCCCAGCGTTGAGCAGTTCGCCGAAGGCAGCTATGTGGGCTATACCTCGGTGCCGGGCACCGTGCAGCGCGGTCGGCGCATGTCCACGGCCAAGGGGCATCTAAGTCGGATCGCGGAGCGACCCAATCTGCATGTGGTGAAGCGGGCGCAGGTGACTCAGCTGCATTTCGATCTGACTGGCGCACGCCTAGAGGCGGTCAGCTTTGTGCGTGACGAGCGCACCTATCGCGTGGGCGTGGCCAAGGAGGCGGTGCTGTCGGCTGGGGCCATTGATTCGCCAGCGCTGCTGCTGCGCTCGGGCATCGGACCACGGGAGCAGCTGGAGCAGCTGCAGCTGGCCGTGCAGCATGAGCTGCCCGGTGTGGGCCGCAATCTGCAGGATCATGTCCTGGTGCCGCTGTTCATGCACATAGACGAGGGCGTGGCCCAGCCCGCCAGCCAGCAGGAGATATTGGACAGCATCTACACGTACCTGATGCATCGCACTGGTCCGCTGGCCACCCACAGCACCGCCTCCCTGGTCGGCTTCATCAATACAGCGAACAGCAGCAGCGATCCACGCTATCCGGACCTGGAGTTCCATCATTTGTACTTTCAGCGCGGCCGCCACGACTCGCTGGCCCTGTTCCTCAACGGACTTGCCATCCAGGAACGCTACATAGAGCATCTGCAGGCCCAGCTAACCCAATCCCATCTGCTCTGCATCTTTGTCCAGCTCTCGCAGCCGGAATCGGCGGGTCACCTGCAGCTGCAGAGCACGGACTACAAGCAGCCGCCGCAGCTGTTCAGCAACTACTTGGACAAGCCGGCGGATATGGCAACGTTGCTGCGTGGCATTCGCCACCAGGAGAGCATGACGCAGACGGCGGCCTACAGGCATCGCCACGCCCAGCTGGTGCACGTGCCCATCGAGGAATGCGACGGAGCGCACAAGTTCGGCAGCGATGCGTATTGGCGATGCTATGCGAAGTACTTCACCGTCACCTGTTACCATCAGGTTGGCACCCTCAAGATGGGCCCAGACACGGATCCCGCTGCCTGCGTCAATCCACGGCTCCAGCTGCGAGGCGTGTCCAATCTGCGTGTGGCCGATGCCAGCATTATGCCCAACGTGGTCAGCGCCAACACGAATGCCGCCACAGTGATGATTGGTGAACGGGTCGCCGACTTTATAGCCCAGGACTGGATGAAGGAAGTGCAGCAAAAGAGCCTGCACATGCACGACGATGCCCTGTAGGGACTCGGGCGCGGACACGTTTGGAGTTGGCCTGGCAAAGCTGATAACAGCATTTCTTCCCCTTTTCTTTGTTATTATAAATTAGGCTTTAAATTGTGTTTTGATTGAACGATTGACTGACTGACTCATTAACTGTGAGGGCTGGAGTTGACCTCACTAAACTCATAATAGCATTTCTTCCCTTTTTTTTTTTGTACAATTAATTAATATAAAAGCTATACATTTATATCGGAGACCCCATGAATTATTCTTTTTTTTTTGACCAAAATAGTGCGAGCTAGACGGCTGATTGGTTCAAATTGTATCACTGATGTGATTGAGAATTCCACCAGCAGCGGTGGAAAATTGGTGGAAAATGGTTACGAAACCAATTGGTTTTAATTTCAGGCTCTCAACCAGAGACCTTTCAAAAAGGCTCTGAGATTGCACGTGATTGTTTGATTGACTGACTGACTGATTGAATGACGGAGCACCTACTGTCTAGGCAGTGGGAGCTTGAAAGAACCGCATGTTTCAAAAATTCTGTTCTCTATCGGATTAATTTCTTTCACAAATTTCAAATTTAATTTGATTTATTGCGTAGTGAGTCTGGATTGCGTTCTCTCAACTGCCAATTCGAATATGGCACATTTCTGTCATTCTATTAGTCATTCTGTTTGGTCATTGAATTATTAAAATAGTTCGCGGCAGAATTCACAAACTTTTGAACCATGCGAATGCATTATTACGCTTTATGTTTTGCTTTGTGACTTCGCAATTGAATGGATTTGAATGCAAGTGCAGAAACTATATCAAAACAAATTAACAAAGAGAACAATTACTCAAGTTGCCCAACAAAAAACCGCATTGAATCAGGAAATGGGTTCCAACCCAACAACCGAATTACTGATATTGTTTTTGGATTTGCTGCCCTGCCTCGTCTTGTCCGTTCGTTCACCAAAACAAGAGCTGGAGAGGCCAATTTTAGAATGTAGGTTCTCTTATATTATACGTATATAAATAAGGCGATCAGCAAACCAGATTTTGCTCTATCATAATTCGGCGATCAAACGAGCTAAACACAACAATTTTATAGTCCAAACTTGATTGAAAGTGAGCAGAACGGGCGTATTAGTCTTGGGCAGCTTTATGTAACAGACATATATAGACAGATATATATATTTATTCTTGATCAAGATCTTGACGATCTGAACAAGAGCTAGGCATACCTTCACCCATCTTGCCCCTCATTCCTAAAGGAAGAGCCTTTTATGTGTTATATTAAATTCATAAGTTATTCATAAAGATCGGACCTTAAGAACCGAAGTTAACCAAGGAGAAAAGGCAGCAGAAGATGTACGCATACAAGAGAGCTAGAATATTTGTAACGGCAGCTCGGTGTCAAGTTCAGGGTATCTGCTAGTATGGCAATCCCAAAATTAATACCCTGTTTATGTAGTCTTGCAACAACATAGTAAACAGATAACAAATATTTTAATTCTTAATGGTTTACCTTGCTCTCCGCAAAATGCAAACAAAATAAAGTAAAAAGAAGAGTAAATAGTATTTTTAGAGCTCTAGCTGGATTTTTGGCACACATTTGACTACATTCTCGCTGCTCTGAGAAGCCAACATCGATGCGACAACAAAACCAGAAATTATTGAGGAACCAGTTTTCCACAAAGTGGGGCTGGGAGCCCGAAGCGAGCGGAGTCTTGTTGTGCGTAGGTGCGGGTGGGTAAGAGCCAATGTCTTAAAACTGATTAGAGGATATCTCGTGGTCAGACAGATTCGAATAAATACCCCCTGATTGTTGAGCTGGTCGATATTATACTAGATATAGGTTAGCAGTAGAGAGAAGAGAGAGAACACGAGAAAAATTAAAGAGAAAGAGGGACGATTGGGTAACATAAGAGAAAAGAAAAGATTGGAGAAAGGGAGAAACCAAGAGAAAGAGCAGGAGATAACGAAAGTCCTTTTTCCAGAGGAAAATAAATAGGGATAGAGAAAATGTTTGAAAGACAGAGAGGGAGAAAAGAGAGAAAGAGAAAAAAGAAAAGGAAGAACGAAATAGAGAGACCGAAAGAGAAAAATGGAGGGATCGAGAGAGGGAAATAACTGGAAAAGACAGGAAGAAAGTGAAAGATAGATTAAGAGAGAAACAGAGAGAGACTGATAAAAAGAGAAACAGAGAGCGATTGGGAAGAAAAGGAAGAGGAAAGAGAGAAAAGAGAATGTAAGAGGCAGAAAGAAAAGGAGTGGGAGGGTGAGCCCAACCCCTGCCTGGCCTAATCCACGGTTTTGGCAGTGTGCCCAGCGCGTCGCTGTGACCGAGCCCACAAATGTGGGTGAGGTTGTGTTTAGGCCTGGCCCAGGGGCGTGGCACAAGCCGACCACCGCCCGCCGTTCGCGCGCACAGGTAGCGCATCAAGATACCGAAATGCCCGGCAAGTGGATTTCTTCTTTTTTTTTTTTTGGCTTATCGGAGTCAACGCTGGCGACTTATCAAAAGCGAGAGAGCACGAGAGAGAGAGAGAGAGAGAGATAAAGAGGCAGCACGACAGCTATGGACGAATGGATAGATGGATGGATGGACTGGCAGGTGAAGTGGGATCATAAAAAACAATTTGAGGCCCATAATTGAATGGGCCACCCCACCGGCGCTTATCAGGGGCAACCTCCAGTCGGTGGTCGTTTAGTATTTTGCAGTCGTATCTGCGGCTTCGCCTTAGCTCTGGCTGCACCCGCTCTCGAATGTCACATCTAATCTCTGTGTGGCAGTGATAAAGGCGCGTCCGGCAGAGCTCGCTGTGGTATATGGACATACACATAAATACATAACTATATATATTATATACGCATTTGTGGTCTATTTGCAATGCAAATGGCGCAGGTGATTTACGGCGACGCGTGCGGCATGCGAATGCCAGCCGGTGGCCGGAGAGCGTACAAATGCCGGCTGCCGGCCACGGCCGGCAAACAGTAGCGCACGGACAGCGCCAGTGGGCAGTACGCCGGAGTATTCTTGTTGGAAATATTTTGTACGAAGATGGAGTTTCTCAGCGCTGAGTGCGCGGCCAGATCGGCGGGCCCGGCCAATACGCTGATGTCGCTGCTGCTGCACACGCTAATTACCAAATTCTGCGATCTGAGCGGACAGCAGCAGTGGCCGGCGGATCGCGGCGATTGGCTGGAGCAGGCGGGCGGTTTTGGGGAACCATACGATTTCGTTGTCATCGGTGCGGGCAGTGCGGGCTCTGTGGTCGCCGGTCGGCTGGCGGAGCAGGCCAATTGGCGTGTCCTGCTGCTGGAGGCGGGCGGTGATCCGCCGATCGAAACGGAATTCGTTGCCTGGCATATGGCCACACAGTTCTCGAAATGGGATTGGCAGTATCATACGCAGCCAAACGGACGCGCCTGCATGGCCATGCTGGGCGAGAGCTGTCACTGGCCGCGCGGCAAGATGCTTGGCGGCACCAATGGGATGAACGCGATGATCTATGCGCGCGGCACACGCACCGATTTCGATGACTGGGAGCAGAGGGGCAATCCTGGCTGGGGCTATGACGAGGTGCTCAAGCATTTCCGTAAGGCCGAGGATTTGCGCTCCACCCGAGCGGACTACAAGCCCGGCGATCATGGCGTCGGCGGACCCATGGGATTGAACAACTATGTCTCGGATAATGAGTTCCGCTCAACCATACGGGCGGGCATGCTGGAGATGGGCTATGGCAGTGCGCCGGACTTTACCGAGGGCTCGTTTGTCGGCCAGATGGATATACTGGGTACCCAGGATGGTGGTCGTCGCATCACCACCGCGCGCTCCCATCTGCCCAAGGATGCGCCCAATTTGCATATTGTGCGACACGCCCATGTCAAGCGTCTGAATCTGGACGACCAACAGAGGGCCGAGAGCGTCACCTTTGTCCATCGCGGCGGCAAGGAGTACACGGTGCGGGCCAGCAAGGAGATAATCCTCTCGGCTGGCGCCATTGGCAGCCCACAGATCCTCATGCTCTCAGGTAGGTGCAGCCCAAGCCAAACATTGTAGCCCAAGGTTTTCCAAGGTTTCTCAATGTCAAACTGCGTATCCCAAACTAATCGCTGCTCTCTTTAATCTTTGCCCGAATCGCATAAACCCGATAAGATAGTCCAAAAATAATAATAGAAATGTAATGAATGAATAGTTAGAGGCTTTTATGGCCATGATAAGCTTATCCGATAGTTGTAGGTTTTCTAAAGCCCAAAGAAAACAATAATAGCTTCTACATGCGCTTTATTCCAACGAAGACCATCCGACTCGGAGATACATTTCTACATTCGTAGAGCTTGCTCAGTTGGACACACTCCAATACTCCAATTTGAATGCTTGCAAACCTCCTTGAAAAAGGATTGGTCTTCCTTAGACGTTAGGAGCTTAAACTAGTCCTAGCTATCTATTCCAATGTGTTATTCTGTGTTAGACCCAACTAAAAAACTATCCTTAACTGTGAAGGTCATAAGGTTTCCAGTTCTGGAATATGGTTTAATGAATTCCGTGTCCAGCATCGTCTAACTAGGTTTCACGCGGTAAGGTCCAAGCCTAAACAAAGTGGAAATTTTAGCTCATGACGAAAAGAGGTTAATAATAACAGCAAGGCTAGTCGGGTCAAAAGTTTCTGCAGGATCCCTCTCAAGACTCCGCCCTCGCGCTTTCTCCCTCTAAAATCCGTGCTTATATCCCTCATAATAATAATGCTCCCCCTATTTTCGGCAGGCATTGGACCCGCTGAGCATCTGAGAAGCGTTGGCGTGCCCGTCAAACTGGATCTGCCCGTCGGTCACAATCTGAAGGATCATGCCAGCCTGCCAGTTATCTTCCAGATCGATAAGTCTACGGCGCGTAAGCCCACCGAAGAGGAGCTGGTGGATGCCATGTACAATCTGCTGATGGGTCGCTACAGCAAGCTGTTGCATCATGAGGCGACTGCCCTGACGGGCTTTATCAATACCACCTCGCTGCATGGTCCCAATCCGGACATACAGACAACGAATTTCTTCAGCCTAATGCAGAGTCCGGAGCTGCGTGGCTATGTGGCCGCTACAGGGTTCAATGAGCGCGTCGCCAAGAGCATTCTGTCGGCCAACGAGAAGTCCAACACGTATATCACATATCTGCTGCACTTGAAACCCTTCTCAGCCGGCCGCCTGGAACTGCAGAGCGCCGACTATCTCGACGCACCACTCATCGATCCGGGCTATATGACCGATGAACGCGATGTGGATACCTATATACGCGCCCTGAACATCTACAAGCGTCTGCCCGAGACGCGTGCCTTTGGCGAGCGTGAGGCGGAGCTGCACCAGGTCGATCTGGAGGCCTGCAATGGTCTGACCTATCAGTCCGACGACTATTGGCGCTGCTATATACGCCACATGACCACCACCGTCTACCATCCGGTGGGCACGGCCCGCATGGGACCCGCCACCGATCCCACGTCCGTTGTCGATGCCCGACTTCGAGTCCATGGCGCCAGCGGACTGCGTGTGATCGACGGCAGCATCATGCCCGACATTGTTGGCGCGAATACAAATGCGGCCATCATTATGATCGGTGAGAAGGGTGCCGACATGATCAAGGAGGATTATCTGGGTGGGGCCAGCCAGCACACGGAGCTTTAATGTGCCGTCTGCCTCTGAATCAGCCTCCGAGTTCAGTTCGATTGAGGTAGCTGCAGCACACACTTTAATCATTTATACGATCTATCTTTTTCTTTTTTTTTTTTTTTTAATAATTTGTAGTTAGATAATAAATTGAGCAAGCTTCAAAAACATTTGCAGTTGTATTTGCTCAGTTCACACTAAAAGCTTAGCATTTGTGGTTTGAAGCTGCGCTAAAGGCAAACTCTTAGAGCAATTGCATAGCTTGGCGCAGTGGCTCTCAAAGTTTTCTTAAGATAGTGCACAGTGCTTCTCACATTGGCTCGCAGGGCACATTGAGCGCGTTTAGAATGACACGAAGGCGCGCTTTGGCTTTTTGTTTACATATTTGCAGTGGCTGTAAAACTTTGGTGGTTGAAAGCTGCGCTTCAGTATGGAAAGAGCGCAGTGGCTTCTAAAAGATGATGCATGCTCAAAGCACAGTTGCTCTCAAAGCTTAACAACTAATTGTACAAGAGCGCATTTCTACTGTGACCCCAAAACCACGACGAGCGCTCTTTGTAAGACCTTACAACCCAACCTAAGGAGACTGGAGGCACGAATTGAGCTCTTCACGCAGCGCAGTGGCTCTCAAAACTCTTCGCATAGTGACTGTCAAAACAGTAGGCCACGTAATGGGTAAGCACTCTGCTTGCATATTGACCCAGTTTGCGTGTGTATTAAAGCAGGCGACGACACAGAAATTGTCAGTGCCCGACTCAGGAGTCTGGCACAGCATTGTGAGGAGCTCATTCACCTTCTGAGTTTTGTAGTGCAAACATCTAAAATTGAACAAAATTCGTTGTGCTTCAAAATTTGAAATGTAAAAATGGACGTCGATTTGGAAACAATTGCGGGACCTTCGATCAGATTTGGTTATATATAAAAGTGTCGGTAGAAGGAGAAAAGTATCAGAGTTGAAAGTTTTGGACATGTAGTTTGTTTTTTCTTTTTGTTGTTTTATTTGGTTACCAAGAACACGTGATAAAACATAAACACAAACACAAAGACACGGTTAAAGAGATTTTTTGCTGGCCTTGCAAGTTTTAACATTGCTGGAAAAATTTCTTTATTGAAAATTCAAATGGGATTTACCTTTAACAACGCCAAGGTAAGTGCAAGCTAGGTGTAGAAAAGGCGAAACTATGATCCTTCCCTTTTGCTCCATTATGGGATATGCAAATATGCAATATCCAAATATTTAAATATTCTTAATGTGCTTTTATAATCATAGAGATGTGCTCAAATAGAGATTAATCAATATGACAATAGGAATAACTAATATAATATTTACTAGATTCTGCGTATGGTTTATGGGGTTAGAGATTGCTTCTCCTTCAGGGTGTAAATGATACCTATGAGGCATCCACTTTATTGTCCTTAGATTTGAATGCCTGCCAAAGTTTGCCTAAAAACATATGCTTCCTTCCCTTAACCGCATGATTCATTCTGCCCATTAAAATGTAGTCCAACATAAAAAATTTATAAAATAGACCTCAAATTCAGAAGGGGGAAAGCAGATTTAAAGGGTTAACAAGAACGTGATAGGAACAAAACAGAGACTCGGCTGTCCTTGCAAATCTAATTTAGCAAAAGTGTATAAATTGTTGCTTATTCAACTTTGTAAATCAACATTAATTAATTCGCAGTTCGCCCATTTGAAGATGGGCCTTATTGGCATTGGCATCATTGAGCATTTGCAAGAATGCCCATAAGTAATGGCAACATTGATTAGTTGTGGAGCAAGGTCCGAGGACGACGGGTTCCTTGTGTTTGCTCCGCTGGTTCAAATCAGATTTGGAAAAGAAGACGTCATTCAAGTTACTCTGCAACACACACACACATAAAAATATGAAACCAAGTTGGAGCTTAGGCTAAAATTGCTCTTCTGCATGATTATTATCTTTATATATTTAATGTTGACACAGATTAGAGGCCAGGAGGCTGCCGATATAAATATATTTAATAGTTTTTGTACAACGCTGACCCAAAAGTATTGGATTAACTGTAAGTAATATTATTTTAATTCTATTTATGGCTAAAAGCAAAATCCTACAGTTCAAATTTCGTTTCATACACAAGAAATTGGAGCATGGTCCGAGCCCCAACTTGTGTGTGCTTCATTTCCAATTAGAATGCAAAAACACAGGACTTTAAACAAATGCTTAAATCGAATTGTTGCGATAGATGACATTCCGATCAATATATATCTTCGTGTGTATATATATATATATATACAATTCCAATTGACAAAGCAGGAGAGCAAGGTCCGAGGAGAAAATCCCTTGTGTTTGCTCTCGGTTAATATATATATCCGTTACATATTTTATATATATATTTATATATATATAACATATCACGTTGTTCTTCATTGGTTACAACAATAGCAACAGACTCTCTGCAACTTGTACATAAATACATAATCGAACGAGAGAACGACAACAGACAGAAACAATTATATAAAGAATTAGGAAGCCAGGAAATACGCACACAACACAGACAACATACAACACCACACACACACTAGAAACAAACCCCCAAAATCACCCACCCCTCCCCCAAGAATCACAAGATCAGACATCCCCCAGCCCCTACCCCCCTTAAAAATCGAACGCAATGGGGATACTTGTTGATATTGGGGACAATACAAGCGAAGTAAGTGCTTAATTATTTAAATAATTTTAACTAAAATAATTCCAGCGTATCTAATTTCAGAAATATTTCAAATTGAATAAAATTTTTAAAAATTTATAAACATTTTCTTAATCGTTGGTTGGGGGCACAGACTCGGCAACTGATGCGCACAGGTGAGTGCATTCTCTCCTTTTTGCCTTTCTATGCGATTCTCAAGAGTGGAAGCTTCAGCACATTATTTATCTTAATCCTCTCTTTTTGTTGCATTCGCCCACTCTATCTCCTAAAATCATTTTCATCTCTTTCAGTTGACGCGAATTATAAATATTTATAATAATTTATCTCCTGACGTCGTCGCAAATTTTCAGTTCACATCGCAGCAGCTGCAGCACAAAGCTACTCACGCCTGTGGATTCGACTGCCCCCAGTAGTTCGAGAGTAGTTCGTCTTCCAGCATCAAATTTATATATTTGTTATAAATAATTAAAATAAATGAAAAAACATGAGCTTATGTAATGCTCTTTTGTTGAATGGGTCTGGGTCGGGGTCGGGTGCATGGCTTTTGCCAATTGATGGATAGCTTTCACTTTTGGCCCAACAATTAATAGCTTCAAATTTTGGCTCATTGTTATGCCGCGAATACCACTTGGGCGCCTCACAACGCATTTGGCGGCGTACCGATGGCAATTAATTGATGTATCGCACAAGTGCCCCCACGCAGCGAGGGGGCTTCAATTCGGAACTAGCAGCTATTTTATTTTGTTTCAGCTACTTTGCAGGGTAGTTGGCTTGAGATTCAATCTCAATAAAGATTCAATTTTAATCGAGCTACCGTAACATTTAACAAGACTAGCTCTGCTAATAAAGAAAAATGGTGTGCTATGATTAAGAATAATTCGAAATGTAATTCATTTGTATAAGACATATGTAAGTTTACAAGCTGGCAACAAAGAACTTTGCAAAAGTATGTTAGCCAACAATCTGGCAGCGCTGAAATTGGCAGAAGTAAATCAATCTGGCAACAAGAGACTAAAAATGAGTATGAAGTTGCAGTCAACAGTCTATATCTCAAGTAAATCTCTTAAGAGTATTCCCCCAAGTAACTCTCGGTAATAACAGGAGCGTTATCGTTGGCATATGGACTGAACTAGGTAAACGCTCTATGGGCTAGGCAAGAGGATAGAGTTTGGCAATTGTCGCACACATAACGGACATACGCTGTTGGCCGGGTTGGTAATACGAAATCGAGTCGGTTAGTACGCAATGAGATCCATGAGAGATGCGTTACGCAGATTTGACAATGAATTACGAGTGAGCGGGGCAACGATGACGGGCACAAATTCATTTGCGGGCATTTAGGCAACAGATTAGATGAGAGATGTCAGCCAAGAGCTACCTGTTGCCACAACCACCGTGCGAGTGCGAGTGCGTGTGCGGTAACCCACATGCGAGTACTACACATACGTATCTGTATCTGTATCTGTATCTGTAACTGGGAAGTAACATCCGAGTGTTGCGGTTGCTGTGGTTCGCTTGTAAGTTTTGGGAATAGGTCACGTAGTGCTCGTGCAATATGCCACGCTCCGTTTGGCTTTGTGGTTGGTCTCAGCTGTGCGCACTTGTATATTATATATATCTATATACACATATATTGACAGTTACAAATGCATAGATACATTTGCAGAGTTTCAGATACAAATGCATGTCGCACTTGCCGCTTTATGTTCGCTCCAGCAAATTGCTTGTCATTTAATAAAGTTCATATTCGATTCATTCATTCAATTGCCTCATGCGAGCTAATAGAAATATGTATTGCAGTAATTACCCGGCTCTGCCCGGCTTAAATTAATGTAAACATTCAACTTACAACCAAATTGCTTGTGGCTTTCGGGTCAATCGAAATACATATGACAGTATTTTAGTTGGAAAACAAAAATATTTAAAATTTTAATTTTTTAAGTTAATATGAACATATATATAAGTATATTCATTTATATATATATTTATCGCGGCGCACGTTATGTCAACCGGATTGCCTACAACTACTGCTGCCTCTTCTTCAATTCACATACCATAATCATTTTGCGTCTTGCGAGTGTTTTTGCATTTCACTTTTAATTGCTTTTAAGTAAATTTCGGTGTTGATTGGGAAAGTGACAAAGAGCTAAATAGATAGAAAACGAGCCGTACGAGTACCGGAAACTTGTGTGCGCTTTATTATGTGCCGTCCGTAATTGTAGCGGAAGTGGTTTATAGTGGGTCACTTAGCAACCCAACTATTTCCCAACTATTTATCATCTCGTTATGAAAATGTTAAGTGTTAAGCTAAATAATTGCTAAGACGGCGGCATCTGTTACCATTGCATTCGACCAAATGAAGTAGAGAGGTTTTATCCTAATTGAAAGACTTGAAAGACTCACCAGATAGTAAGAGAACGGTTTATATTCGAGGTGTACCAAATATCTAAGGGGTAGGTGTGAAAATGGCAGATATAAAGCCATGTCGAGCAGCGCCATCTGTTGGGCCAATAAGGCATAAGATAGATTGAAGGCCTCGCAATAAGTTTCAAATGTTAATAACCCGATTATTTATAGCCGAAGTCTTGTGAAATTTGAAACATAGTTAGAAAAGAGTTCACAATTAACGCATACCAAATTTCGTAAGGCTCAGTGCAATACAATTGCCTTTATGGGCGCAGCACGAGAGCTTGTTGCACAACTCCAGAGATTGCCCCCGACCATAAGTGCCTCATGCGCTGCACATTCCTCAATGACATCGAGTCATAAATGCCCCACTTCTCAGCCCTTGACCATTCTTGGATGGCAATAAACGACTTCACATCCCATTGAAGGGCCCTCTCAGCACATGGCCAAGCTCTACAAGCTGGTCAACTTTATTTGGTTAGTGACGCTTCACGTTTCTTTTTATTTTATTTTTTTTTGCTTAACGGCGCTCGGGCAAAGCGTTTGGTTTGTCCCCAGCGGAACTGACACATTTTCGCATGGAAAAGTCACGCAGAGCAAAGAAAATGCCCAAAAATAACATAAACAAAACCCAAACCCGATCGTTGTCTGACCTTCTGACATTAGCCATATCAACAGCTAGAAAAACAATCCCATCGCATATCGACCTGGCGTCGCTTCGCGCTTTTTATTGCCGCTCTGTTAATTTGCGGTCATTACATTTTGCCTCGTCTCTTCTTCTTCTTAAGGCGGCGGCGGCGGCGGCGGCTCTTTGAGGGCAAACACGGAGGAGCCTACTTGCCGGAGTGCCCCCCGCTGCGACCCCCTCTCGTTTAATTCGTTTGCGTAATGGAATTCGATGACATTCAAGACAGGTGGGAGAGTACCGTTTTTTAAGTGTATGTTGCGCTACATTTTCTATTATTCATTTCGGCTGAAGAACCGAATCGAGCTTGAAGTCAACTGAATGAGATTCTAATTGAGAATCCCACGCTTCAAATGCCAGCGAGTGTTAATAACATGCGCCTGTTATGCTTAACAGCTGTGAGATGCGCTGTTATGCTAACAGTAACAATGCGAGCTTAACAGTTGTTCTACAGACGCACAAGAACTGCTTGTTATGTTATGAAACTTTTGTGAAATTCTTAATGCAATCAACAATTCTTTGATATCTTTTAGTGTATTATTATAAAAAGTAATAAACACATTAAAATTGTATATTAATAATATTTGATTCAAGCCCTTATACTTTTTGTTCAGTTAGCTGACTTCGTTAACTTATCGGCTTCAGCTTTATTCTGCATGCCCTTTTTTTGAATATTTTAACGTGCTTCCCAATTAAAACATAAATTCAATACACCAGCCAAGTTTATGCATTGCACGCATTTACTGTCGAGTATTTTTTGCAGCTCTAACAGCGTCACTTTAACAGACACAGCTAGCAATTGGCTCTGTTATCCTGATTTAACCGCTCTACATATAACCGCTTATGATAGAATAAAAATAATGATACTTCTCGCAATATAGTCACAACCATATCAATATAATAATTAAGTAAACTGTGTGTAATTGTTGTTCTGTTATATGCGCTTTAACAGCGAACTCGTCACTTTAACAGCAATACGCTCTGTTAGTGAACGAGTATTAGAGATACTTGAAACATGAACATGTAAAGAAAATACATATCATTAAATATGATTAAACATCATTCAAATCATTCGTTCCATTGAATCCAATTGATTGGCACACAACAAAATTATTGTTTTCCTGCAGGTTTTTCCAATCATTTTGGCAATTACGACTTACATTTCGAACAGGTTTTTTGTTTAAGACAATTTTTAACAATTCTTCTGATACAATTTTGCATCCGCTGCCTGAAGAGATGACGACATTAATTCAGTTCCTTATCTCCGCTGGCTTACGTGAGCGCACACACACACACCCCACACACCCCACACACCCCACACACTCGCACACACTAGCCGGCAATCGTTCGCTAAGTGCACATGACTGTTAAGTGAGCATGAAGGTCGTTTGGTTAAGTGAAATAAAAAGAGAAGCGAGTGAAGTAAAGTAAAATGCGAAAGAGTCAAAAAGAAAACCACAAAAATAAAAATGCCCATCGGCAGGCGAATTGAGCTGCCGGAGAGCGCTGCCACAGGAGCGCCAATCGGTTGCCAAACGGTTCGCAAACGGTTATGCGCTCGCCATGATATCGAGCACAAGTACATGTACGTATACTCAACCGTTTCGCAACAGCTCCCGCAGCAGCAGCAGCAGCAGCCGAAAAGGAGCCAACTAGCTGGAACGCGCTGCTCTGCTCCGCTCTCCCGTTGCGCTCTATCTGTGTGTTAGTGTGTTTATAGATTAGAGAGGAGCGCGTGTTAAATGGCTTTACAACACTACAATTTATACAGATTTTGATTGCGAATAATCCATTATTAGGATAAAATATTTATTCTATAAGCAGAAATTATTATTGGTTACAAATGTACAGCAACTGTTATTCAGATTTGTTAGTATCTGTGTCATAGTTAAATGGAGCTTAAAAAGTTTATAATTGAAAATTGTTTGATATCAGAAAACAACTAAACATAATATAGTTAAATTGATATAAATTTTGGCAGGTTTCTGCATTTCATGCCATTCTATTTTCAGGTATTTCCAATTTGCCAGCGACCACAGTCTATTTTAGCTATACCTTTCTTGAAGAAAAGCTTTTGTCATCTTATAAATATATCTTATCGCAAAGTTAAAAGAAGTACTTCGAATATGCTTAGTTATAATTTATTGGGATATATTTAGTTTAAGTAGTTGATAAGCAAATAAAATAATATATAGACAGAATTTAAGTATCAAATGCTGTTAAAGGGCTGCGAGAAAAACTGCTTTCATATGTATTTGATCATAAAACAGCAGAAAAATGAACTTAGAAAGGAAAACAGGAACGAACACGCCAACAAGTGTAAGGATGAAGAGAGAGCGAGACAGAAAGGGAATGAAAGAGAATGAGAGAGAGAGAAACAATGAAGAGTTTGTAAGCGTCAGAGAGGCAAATGCAATAAATACAGTCAAATATTTTTGTAGATAAATAATATAATATGTTCTTCTTGATCTCCTTTGATGCTTGTCATTTATTTTTCAAGTTAGCTGTCGAAAATTCCACAAATTCCAGCCAATACGTGCTTGGCTCGTGTCACGCGCTCCGCTCCAGCTCAGCTGCAGAGCGACAACTCACAGACAGAGCTCCTCAGCTGACGAGCTGCGCAGGGCGAGCGCATGCGCAACCGCCTCGGCCTGAGCTTCAGCTGCGGCGGCCGCTTAAACGGGCTTGCAACAAGAAATGCGAAGCAGACAAAACGTCGCACACGAGTTGCGTTTGTGGCTCAGAAACGCAGCGGCTGCCAAACAAGTCGGTTGCCTTTTTTTTTAGAAAATTTTTTTTTTTTTTTGTTTCGGGAAAAAGAAACAATTTTTTTTCTTCGATACGCCTCGAACGCGACGAGGAATGCAACGCGACTCGCACTTTTGTTTATTTATTTTTCAAAAAAATAAAGCAAAGAAACAATATTTTTTTGTTGTTGTTGTATTTTCGCTGTCCAAATGAAAGTGCACAATAACAACAATTGTTGATTGGTGAACGTGACGCGTGATTTGTGATTGTGAATGAAAGCGTGCAAGGCAAATTCTTGACTAAAAGAAAGAAGAAATTGAATAAAAGATGTGCTGAGTGCAAGACACCAGGCAAAGGAGCGACGCGAGCAGCGAGCAGCGAGCAGTGAGCAGCGTTTAAGGATAGCATTCAAAGCGGAGCTCAAGAATTGAGAGAGTGAGAGAGAGAGAGAGAGAGAGAGAGAGAGAGCGTGCAGGAGAGTCCGAGGGAGAGTGTGATATTTTTAGCTGTCAATATGGTTGTTGTGCCTGCCCTGGGCGCCGCCGCCGTTTCGGTGGGCGGGCTGCTCTTCAAGGCAAGCGCCGCCTCGAAGGCGGCTGCCGCAGCGGGCGTGGCAGCCGTAGGCGCCTCGAAACTGGGCCTGGGCATAGCCAGCGCCATTAAACTAACAACCGCCGTTGTCGGCGTCGGCAAATTAACAATTTTACCATTTCTAATCGCCGCGATAGCCTACTACAATTACGATCTGTTTGATCCCGAGAATCGGCCGTTTAATGTGCCGCAGGTGGAGCTGGCCTATGATTTCATTATCATTGGCGGTGGCTCAGCGGGCACGGTGCTGGCCTCACGTCTGTCGGAGGTGCCGCACTGGAAGGTGCTGCTGCTGGAGGCCGGCGGACAGGAGACGGAAATATCGGATGTGCCGCTGCTCTCGCTCTATTTGCACAAAAGCAAAATGGACTGGAAATATCGGTAAGCCGCAGAGAACCTTCACAGTGACCCACTTTGCTCTGAGGGACAGTCGGACAGTCGAGCAGCCAAATAGCTATAATGACAACAATATAAATGCCGACAACAACTAGCCCCAAGTACACAATTGTCATTCGGTTTGCCACCTTTCGGTCAAGTCAAACAAAACACGCCCCGGCGACTGGGCCGCAACGAGCTGCTGCCGTGTTCGAGTCTGAGTCTGAGACTCGGTCTGGGTCTGTGCCTGAGTCTGAGTCTGTCTGCTGATGCGTCACATTGATGACTCGCTATTTCCATAGCCATTTCCATATTCAAATCCATTTAGGCCAATCTCTCGGCTCTTGTCGCTTGTCGCTTGTCGCTTGGCTGTTGACTGTGAAATGCCTGAATGGCCAAGAGCTGCGCATCGTTCATTGATTTAGACCTTTTTCTCATTGGATGCGTGTCCGAGTAAGACAACGTTTATTTCTGGCTAACCAAACCAAGGCTGCAAACCGGTTCGCAGCGGGAATCCCAATCTATTCTTTATCAAACAAAACTAGCTGGCAACAAAACCAGCCGAACCAAGAGATTTTTATGCCCCTAACCCAAAGTCGTTTTATACAAATCTATGTCCCAGGCGGAAGGAAGCATATCTGCGCCCATATATACATATATTCTTGATATGTGCAAACGCATCTATCTCGGATGGTACAATAGCTACATATTTGCAGTTCAACAAATATATTGCATAAAGCCATAAGTAGAACGCGTTAATCCTATATCGATAAAATCAAATCTATTAATCTATTTTTAAACAAAACTCGCGGATTGGCATGGAGGTCAACATATAGTATGAACAAATGATAAATAGTTCAGTTTTTCCCCTAGAATTGGAAAGTAATATTTTTATACCCTACACCCTTTCAAAGTGGGTAAAAAGGATATCATAAAAGTATACACAGATCAAGCCTTTTTCATTTTATAGCTAGGTCCCTGCTGCGAGCTGCATTTGGCGTTGGTAGAAGACGGCTCAGGGTATCTTCTAGTTGGGCACTCCCGACTGCAGCACTCTTGTTAAATTTAGAGCCTTGCGGTTTGGTATATAAACTAAATTTCTCTAAAGATCGAACAAAGAAGTTTATCCGAAACGGGGTTTACTTTTTATCATTTAAATTGAATTGAATAAACGTAATCAACAATCATAATAATATTATCTATCTTAATATCAACATTAAAGCAGGGATAGCTAGAATATGCACGATTGATTAATATTTCAGTTAAACAAAGTTGATTACATTTTCATTACTCAAAGCCAAATATCAGCTAAATTGTTTCCAAATCATGTTTACCTTTGGCAACACATTCAGCTACAGACTTTGCTGGTCGGCTTAGCCCAAATTTGAAAAGCCAAAGTTTGTTTAGTCTGGCTCTCAGGGCCCAGAGCCTGGCTGGCAAATCGAAATATTTGGTTTGATAGTGCTATTCATTTACCTGGCTACACACCTTCAGGCCCGACCACAGCCTCAACGCTTGGCAACACTTTCAGTTAGCAGCAATCTGTCAAAGTGTTTGGCTATTTGCGATCTCTTTTCACACACAAATGGCAAATGGATTTTATGGGGAAACACTTTGCCTATAGACTGTTTTAATTTGCTGCCAAAGCCGCATTGGACAATGCAGATTTTTGCATTGAATAATGCATTTATAATGAACAGAAAAAAGGCAAATAGATAGATAAAGCAAAAAGAGAATGCACTCTACAGTGAGCACATTGTGTAACAAAAAGCCGCCTGTCATATTTTCTATTCACAAAAGGAGCATAATCGAACAACAGACAGAAAGTATCTTCAACAACATAAAGCATGTATCTAAAAGGTAAAGATTAAAATTAGATATTTCTGCCCGTCTTTATTATCTCGAAGACTCTGATAGTTGTAATTGGCAAATTAGGTATGTAGACGTGTCTTTGTAACTCAAATCGAGAAAGCCTGTGTTTAGGCACGCTTACTTAAAATGCTGAACAATTTCAAAGAGCTCCTATTGACAAATATTACTAAAGTTAAGTTGCTAAGTAAGTTGCTAATCCTTACCCTTAGTAGTAGACAAAGATTTAATATATATTAAAAAAAGAATAAGGGACGGAAGGAAACCTTTAATAGCTCTCCTCTTTCTGTGGCACGTAGCGCATATATTCGAATTGGCCGCATCATAACACTTTATCATATAGCCTGGCATAGGAAGAATTGGCTAAAGCTGAAGTTTTTTATTATAAGACATGTTTTTGCTATCCAAGATAACTTGATTGAACTTAGCATATAAGAGTTTTGCCATGCATATAAGCAATATCTTATCCACATGTTATTACTTTATAATATAGCTCAATGGAAGAAACTTTTGTAGCCTTCATACTATATAGATATAGATCATCCTGTCAGATAGATGCTTTGTGAAGATATCTTCGAAAGACTCAGCTACAACAAGTGACATTCCCACCCCTAGCATAAATGCAAAACCTCAAGACAATTGTCTTAAAGAGTATTTAAAGGTCGGCCTGCTGCTGATAGCTGTTAAAATTTGTTTCATTTGGTAGCCAAAACTCTTGAGCTTTTGCTCGCGCTGCCTACGTGACTTGCAGCTTGAATTGCTTGCGGTTTTTAGAATGAAGATTCCCCACACGAATAAATCGAGTTTGCAATTAAATCAAATAAATGTGCCTCACTCTCTCCCTCTCTCTCTCTCTCTCTCCCTCTCTCTCTGTCTCTGCAATGAAAACTCTCCTGAAATTAGAACGCGCTACCGTTAGGAACAGTTTGTTTTTTATCTCAACTTTTCTAGCTCTTGAACCTGATCACCTGTTGCTAGCCACCTGTCTGCTTATTATTCATGAGCTGGCGTTTATTTTGTGTTCGAACGCTTTTCAATACCGTAATCTATTTAACTGTTTCGGTAGGGCCCGGCTTGGACCCTGCCCTATAGCGACCACAAAAATTTCACTTTTATTCGAGCTAGTTCGTTTTTTCTCTCCCTCTCTCTCTCTCTCTATATATATATATATGCGTTTTTTTTTTTGGCTAGTCAGAATTCCATTGGCATTAGCGTGCGGCCAAAAGCTATTAGACACACACACACACATACACGCACACACAATTTCCAATTGGAACAGCGCAAAGCATTTCCATTTTTCATTTCATTTGGGTTCGCTTCGCTTTGCGGCGCCTGCATTTGTTTGTAATTGAATGCAACAGTGCGGGGCATTTGCCAGGTTTGTTGCCTGCCGCCTCCCGGCTATATGCATACGAAATCGAGAGAGAGAGAGAGAGAGACACACACACACAGGTACACACATACACCTGCACCTACATTGAATGGAGTGTGTGGCAATCAGCGCCTGTTTTCCGCGCCATTGCATCACTTTCGCGTGGCAGGGGCAGGCGGTGGCGGCCAATCAACAACAATAACAACGGCAACAACAACAACAACAACCACAACAAGCTGCAACCCGCAGCGGCAACGGCGATTGCATGTTGCCAGTTTAGCTGGCTTTAGCTGGTGTGCGATGGCTAAGGTTAGAGCCCTGTCCCCACGGGCGGCAACCTAATCCCTGGTCCAGCATCGTTTACATATTTTGGTATTTAATGTTTGTGCCGCAATCGGCCAGATTTGAGTTGTGTGTTAGCTCTTAGCCGAAACTGAAATACACTGCTTGCCACATCGTTTTTGTTGCACTTCAATGATTTGCATGTGGCAAATGTATTTCGAAAAATGATACACAAATATTTGGAAATATGTATTGAACACTTTTCAAGAATTCGTGCATTTTTTTTTCGCACTCAGCCTCTTTTTGTTTCAAATCACATGCCATGTGGCAACGCTTTGGCGCGCAGTTACAATTACAATTACAATTACATTTTGTAATCTAAAAAAAAGAAATGTGAAATGGGGCAACGCTTCTGCACTGAGTTGCCAGTAGATTTTCTTTAATTTTGTTTTATCCTACTCGCGCGTATTTTGCCACATGGCAACGCCATTTACAGTGCTTGTTCTTCTATTATACGCAGGCTTCATTTAGATCATCTCAAAGCTAAATTGTGTTTTTTTTTTGTGACATAAATAACCAGGTGGCAACACTATCCGCCTAACGCGTTTTTAATTGTATGCATATACAAATATGTGGCAATATCACGTCAAAAAGGTTGGCAGCAGCTTGTCAAGGAAGCGGTCAAATAAAATTCATAATATACAAAACAGACCTGTGTCTTACTCAAACAAGACATTAGTTGCCATACATGCAAAACACTGACAGGTGGCAACACTGCCTTCAATTGACAACAAAATGATGCTTAACATGTTAAATTTGCTGTAGTTAACTTTAGCAGTAGGTAGAGCAAATAAGAATCAAGCTATGCAACAGTTGTGACGCGCTTTTACACAGAGTTGATGAGCTGTTAACAGGCGCAGCATAAGGGGTTAACTAGGCCTTAGTGGGTTAATTGCCGGGGATTACCTATGTCTTAAAATCCACAAATTTTGATTTTTACAGCGCTCTTTGCAACATTTGACTTTTGTGTGGGCAATTAAAATGCTGTTAAATGAATAATGTTAGTTATAACAGCGAAGCCTAACATTTATTGTGATAATGAGTTCTTGGGCAACACACACAGATACACTCAAACACACGTAGATTAGGAACACGCCCATTAGGTTCACACATACCTGACTCTAGAGATCAGGCTTGTCATCTCCTGCTGCAGATATGTTGCTGTTATTGTTGTTGTTGTTGTTTCTTATGTTTCTTATGTAATGCCTGAACGAACCCAACAAATCGGCATCGTTAGGAGCGTGCAGTCATAAATGTCATCACCGATAGTTAGCGCCCAAAAGTGAGTATTCGCCTGGGCTGACAGCGAACACCCAAAGCGAATGCGTTCGGATGTTGCACATCAATTAGAAATGTTTGTTTGCAAAAAGCATGAGATAAAATGCTGTAGGGGCGGCCAGGTGTTTGTGTGTGTGTGCCTGTTTGTGGAGGAACTGGCCCGAACCGGCATATCCTACAGCAATTTCTCAATCTAAATGTGACGAATGCCAAATGGCCAAAACCGGATCGGAGCAGATAAAAGTGGGTTAATCGGTTACAGGCTGGAAATGGTATAAAATGAAATGAAACACCAGACCAGATCGGAGAGGCAACAGCAACAACAGCAACAAGAGAAACAACTGCAGCAGCAGCGCTGAAAGTTGAAGCGAGCTGCCTGCGCGGCCTGTCTGCCTGGCTGGCTGGCTGGCCGATTGCAATGAGCACAATTGCCAATCAAAAATACATGAAACGCAAACAAGCAGCAACCAACAACAATGAAAACAACAACAACAGCGTCTCAGCTGGTACGTGAGCGCGACAGGCTTCAGTGGGTAGCTTTAAAGTGAAAAAAACGCTCAGCAGAGACGCTCAAGAGATTGGCCAGTAAAAGGTATACTAGCCGACACACACACACACACACACACACCTGTCACTGATATGTCTAAAGCGTCATCAACAATTTTTGTGCGCTAAAAAAAATTTCACAATTTTCCCTTTTTTTTTTGGCCAATTTTTTTTATTTTTGGGGCCAGTCCAAATCAAAAGACTTAGGACACGAACTTGCGCGCACTAACAACCAAATCAGGCAAATAGCAAAACATGTCAAAGCAAATGTTTGCAATTGCCAGCGTGACACAAATGGCGACCTTGACTGCAGTACGCGACATCTATATACATTATATAGATATATAACAAATGCATAAGTGTCTGGCTTTTTACTGGCCAGTTTGTTCCGGCTGTCAATTGAATTAACAATTAAATTTGCAATAATCGAAGCACAAAATGTCGCTGAAATTAGTTTAACAAATAAACAACGAGCCCATCATGCAAATCTGTCTGCGTTTAGTTAAGGCTTCAAATGTTAATGTGACGCTAACAGCGTGACGTTAACATAACTATAAAATAAAATGCTGTTTAAATTCCACTTGGTGTCAAACTCCAGCGTTAAAACCCCAAACAAATGCAGCTGTTAGACACAATTTTAAACGAAACAAAAAAGAAAAACTGACATCGCTTTAGGGCTTTGAAAATACATAAGAGACATACCATATAGATAATCGATCTTCTGGCTGTTAACAGAGCAGGGTTATCAACGCAGAAGTTGGCTGCTCCGAGCTAGTATTGCACATATACTGTTGATCAGCATCAATAGCCGGGCTTAATCTAGTCAGATCCGTATGGCAATATATTCTGCTTTTCGAGATATTCTCATTTCAGGCGAATGCCTACAAAGGGTTCTACGTACTTTCTCGATCTGAGTTTCATATATATATCTGTATGAAACAACATATGTATTATTCCAGATAGTTGAAGAGTTGTCAACTGCTAGCAGGCTTTGAGCTTAGTTCGTTACTTAATTTATGTGTTAATATGCAAGCGCCATGCCAATTTATATATATGATTATAAAGATGACCATATTTATTTATATATATATATATATATATATATATTTATATATGGTTGACATTAGCAGGCTCAGGCGGTGAATCCATTTAGTTGGCATTTGAAACGCTTTGAAATGGCAGAGCATAAAAGAAGCGGGGCGAGCGTCCATAAATAACTAATGTGCAAAATAATTGCCCTCCCAGAGAGGGCACGCAAAACTGAGCTAACAATAATTGGTAACATTTATGTGCGCCAACTGTTAAATGGCTAATAAAAATACGCACACGAAAATTGCGTCACATGTAAAATGAAACGTTGACTGCGAAGAGCAGAGGGAAAGTTCAATATTTAATGACAGACTCCGGGCCAAGTCGACTCGAATAACTCGAATGATTTATTGAGTCAAGGCGCATAGCCGAATGGCCAAACTACGCCCAACAATGCGGCACAGTGGTACGAAAATCGATGCCAGCTGGCAGTTGGCAGTTGGCAGGTGGCAAGTGGCGCCCAAAAGAAGAGGGCCAAAACAAATGCCAGCATATTAATCAAGTCACCAGCTCGGGCAGGCGTGAAGAAGCGCAAACAATCAAAGCCAATGCACAATCAACAAACATAGATAATCAGCAGCAAATGGACATGAATCAATAAACTAGCAGCAACAACAACAACATGACATTTAAACACTTTCATATCCGAAACTCTGACTCTTTAATCTTCAATTTACTAACCGCAATCTGAAGTCTGCCGTCTTCCATCTGCATCCATCTTTGTCTTGACTTGACCAAGTTTTCCGCAACTGACATTTCGTTTCCTTTTTTCTTTATTGTTAATTATCAAATACCCTGTATATATTTGTAGCAGTCGGGTGGGCATCATGTGTTGTATGACCGTGTCAAGAAGGTAAAATAAGCTCTTGATCCAAAGCCCTTTTGTAAATTAAATGCCCCAACTGCAAATCGAGCTGTGCTTTGATTAAAAAGTATGCTGCGCAACGGGCAATTGTTTATTAAAGATTTAATTTCTTGTATCAAATTTTGCGAGCATATGACAAGCCGAGTTTTAAAGCCAAACCTGAACTCATCAATGTGGAAAGCCAGTTGCATGAGGCTCGAAGGGGTGAAGGCTGTTGGTTCGCACCGTCAACCGACCATTTTTCTTTGTGAACTCGGATGCTGAATTTCTAAGGAATTTCTAATTAGCTGTGGCTCAGCCATTCAATGGAAACGTATAACAAATAATCGATTAACGAATAACAAGTTTCTATATATTCTTGATTTATTTCCCGAATCGAACTATCGAATAAGCTAGCTGAGCTCCGTTACCATAAAAGCTAGGCATGACCATTTTTGTATCTAAGTTCTCGTATGCTTATTATGAATGAATTTTATTCGAGATTCCGATTAGCTCATCCCGCTGCCAAATTATGTAATAAAGACCCTGCTATGATCAAGGCTATATATAGAGAAATATTTCTTTCAATTAGATCTTACTTAACTGTTTAATACCCCTAAGATATTTTCTCTATATTCCCAATTTATTTCCCTATCGAATGTACCAGCTGAACTCAGCTCCTATCAGAGCTAGGCATAGTAAATTAGATAACTGATATCTCGTATACTTATTATATTTAGATTAGCTCTCCGAGCTTTCAAGTTATGCAGTAAACTAAATTAGGTATTAATATAAAAAAAAATGCACAATGTAGCTTCGTATTACAGAGCTAATCGGGCAGCTGTGCACAAGACTTTGAAAAATACCTGCTTATATTATTATCAGAACTCCACTTTCAACAAAAATTCCCTAATTCATGCCTAGTATAACATAGCTGTATTCATTCGACTTTAGCAATAGATCTAACAGGGTGTTTGCTAGTCGAGTGCGCGTCTCTGGGGCATGCTTAATTGTGTTGTCATGAATTAAGTTAGCTGCAGTTGTGCTGCACTTGCTGAGCTCATTGTTGATTGTTGTTATATTCAATTGCTGTCATTCAATTTGCAGTTCGTGTCGCCTGCCGGCTGCAGTTTCCTGTATGTTTAACAAACGCGAAACGGGACAATGGACGAAACTAATTAGCGCAGCGAGCGAGCGGAAGAGTGTGCACGGCAGGTGGGCGGCTAATTAGACCAAAAGTTGTAGGCGTTTTGTACACAATTTGTAGCCAAGCGACGAAAGCTGGCCGTGGGAGCGGCAGGAAATTCCTGACTAAACTGTAGTAGACCCTCAGGCCTTACGCATGATGAAAGAAAGCCAGCGAAGCAAACAAAACTTGGCAGCAGAAGAGCCCGACTAGCAGATACTCTAAACTCGCCTCTCCATACTATTTGTGGGAAATGCAGTCTTGGGTAAAAATTTAACGATATTATGAAAATGTGTAGACTTATCGTAAATAAATTGTGAGAAGTTTATCCTCTATGTACGGTACATGAAAACATATATTTTAATTGTCAACTCTGTGCCTTAGTGCAGTATAACAAAATGTTTATTTAATCTGCACTAGTTAATTGGCTCAAAGTAACCCACATAGTTGGGAAATTGGGTTGTCTTGATTATTGGCAACAAAGTCAACAATATTTGGAGCCCGAAGGCAAGCCCAAGGCAGGAAAACACTCGCAACTATTCATTAATACTCATTGCTACTGATAATGAGTACTTTGAGTACTCTGGTATTTTAATCCTAAAACGTACGCTCTTGCTCCAAGGCAAACGAGTTAAATGCCAAATAATGCCGCAGATCATGTACAATTTGTGGTCTGAGTTTCAATTGCACAAAGCTTTTTCCTAATGAACAACACTGAAGGCAATTGTTGTTGTTAGTTGTTTGTTTTTGTTTGTTGTTGTTGATGCTGTAATAAAGTTGCCCACTGGCCAACAATTGTTGCCCCGTCTACGTTTTGTTGCCAGCTTCTGTTTTGTTTGTATTACTGCCGCGGACGGTCAATGGCGCGTACAAAGTGGCTGTCGCCGCCGGGGAAGGGCGTGTGGGTGGGCGTGGCCCTTGAATAGGTTAGCTAATGCGATTTTATTGTCGTGCGATGTTTACCTGTTGATTAATGATGAAAGCCCTGCCAACACATTTGCTAATTGTTTACGTTTTCTCTATCATCTCCATTTCTCTCTCCCTCT
Organism: Drosophila virilis; assembly: GCF_030788295.1. NCBI lineage: Eukaryota > Metazoa > Arthropoda > Insecta > Diptera > Drosophilidae > Drosophila > Drosophila virilis. The sequence goes on from NC_091543.1 coordinate 7,287,064, forward strand.
CTCTATCTCTGTCTATCTCTCTCTGTAGCACACAGCCTCAGCCGACGGCCTGCCAGGCCATGAAGGACAAACGCTGCTGCTGGACACGTGGCAAGGTGATTGGCGGCAGCTCCGTTTTGAATACGATGCTCTACATACGGGGCAATCGGCGGGACTTTGATCAGTGGGCTGCATTTGGGAATCCCGGCTGGTCGTTCGAGGAAATACTGCCCTACTTCCGCAAGTCAGAGGATCAGCGCAATCCGTACCTGGCGCGCAACAAGCGCTACCATGGCACAGGTAGGTTCTCGTACAATTAACTAACATTGCCCGACTACATAAAAGCGTTTTTAAAGCCTTTTTAAAGCTTTAAGTGTATGTGTAACTACTTAAAGCTTTCGGGTGCTATTCCAATATTTTGAAAGAAAAGCTTCTTAGCTGTCTATAAAGCACACTTAAATGCATATAATCTGACCTACAAGTGGCTTTAGATTTAAGTAAACTTTAAGTAAGCTTTCAAAGCTTTTTGCCTAACACACTTTCAAAGGGAACTAAAGACAGCTAATTTCTTCTCATGCTTTCAAGCACCTTTTCCGCACTCCCTCTATATAACCCTTTGGGCTTTCATCTACTTTGAAATACTCCAATACAAAAACACATTCATTGCAGGTGGCCTCTGGACAGTGCAGGATTCGCCCTACAACACGCCCATTGGGCCGGCCTTTCTGCAGGCCGGCGAGGAGATGGGCTACGATATCGTCGATGTGAACGGAGCCCAACAGACGGGCTTTGGCTTTTACCAGTTTAATATGCGTCGCGGTTCGCGCAGCTCTACGGCAAAATCCTTTCTGCGACCAGCCCGTTTGCGCTCCAATCTGCATGTGGCGCTCTTCTCGCACGTGACCAAGGTGCTAACAGATCCGCAAACGAAACGCGCCACCGGGGTGCAGTTCATCCGGGATGGCCAGCTGCAGAATGTCTACGCTACGCGGGAGGTGGTGTTGGCCGCTGGCGCCATTGGCAGTCCGCATCTGATGATGCTCTCGGGCATTGGCCATGGCGAGGAGCTGGCCCGCGTGGGCATACCGCTGGTGCAGCACTTGCCCGGCGTCGGCCAGAATCTACAGGATCACATAGCGGTGGGCGGCATTGCCTTCCTAATCGACTATCCCATCTCGATTGTGATGAAGCGCATGGTGAACATCAACACGGCGCTGCGATATGCCATCACCGAGGATGGGCCGCTTACATCCAGCATTGGCCTGGAGGCGGTCGCCTTTATCAATACCAAATATGCAAATGCCAGCGACGATTGGCCAGATATGAACTTCATGATGACCTCCGCCTCGGTAATGTCTGATGGCGGCTCCCAGGTGAAGACCGCCCACGGTCTGACCGATGAATTCTATCAGGAGGTCTTTGGCGAGGTGAACAATCGCGACGTTTTTGGTATATTCCCCATGATGCTGCGGCCCAAGAGTCGCGGCTATATTAAGCTGGCATCGAAGAATCCCCTGCGCTATCCCCTGCTCTACCACAACTACCTCACCCATCCGGACGATGTGAATGTGCTGCGCGAGGGCGTCAAGGCGGCGATTGCCGTCGGCGAGACCCAGGCGATGAAGCGTTTCGGCGCACGCTTCTGGAGCAAGCCGCTGCCCAACTGCAAGCACCTGACCCTGTTCACCGACGAGTATTGGAACTGCTTCATCAGGCAGTACACGATGACCATCTATCATATGAGCGGCACGGCCAAAATGGGTCCGCCCAGCGATCCCTGGGCCGTGGTGGATCCACAGCTGAGGGTTTACGGTGTGCCCGGATTGCGTGTAATCGATGCGAGCATCATGCCGGCAATTACAAATGGCAATATACACGCACCGGTTGTCATGATCGCCGAGAAGGGCGCCGATCTCATCAAGCAGCTGTGGCTGACGCCCACCACGAAGCCGACCGATCAGCAATGGCGCACCAAGCGTTCGCTGACCGCCACCAATGAGACGATAGCGGAAAGGGTGCGACAATGGCCATTGCCAAGCGCGTAGCGGGCGCGAATGCGAGCGGCGGGTGGGATGTGGGATGAAGTTGTGAGCCGGCCCGGAGGCATATGCTGATCAATCAGTGACAGTTGCTTAAAGTAGCTTTTTGAGCTTGAGAATAATTTTGTGAATTGAGAGACAATCGAAAGCGCATCGTGAACAGTTTGTAAAGCTTTGGGCTTTAACTGAGCTCAATTGTCAGAAGTCAATTAAGCTTTAATGTGCTTTCTTAACCATTTGCCAAAGCTCGTTTATCCTTTTTAAAGGCTCACTAAGAGCTTTCTTTCAATTTCTTAAACAGTTTCTAAATCTCAACGTGCCTTCATGTTAAATATTGCTTATAATCTTAGTCTGAAACTTTCATGTGCTTGAACTTAATGTTGATCAAGTAACGCAAAAAGCTACATAAAAGCTTTCGTAAATTTTGCTAGAGAACTATAATGAGCAATTATTCAATCGACAATTAGGTTACCATTTCGAAGCTTAATTTTAGTCATCTTAACTTAAGTAAAATCCCAAGCAAAGCTTCTAAAAACTCTGCCCCACATAAAATGATTTCCCCAGGCTCATTATGCGTGCTGTTGCTTGCACGAGATTAATCTCAAGCTAGAGCTTTACTTTAAGCTCGTGTCATTGAACGTGGCTCTTTAACCGGGAATAGGTTTTAGTTAGTTAATTCTCGTCGCATGTGCGCACATCGCACGTTTAATTTATTAAGCTTTAGTTCGCTTTGCTGCTCCTATTTCTGTGCGTTGTCCTTAGTCAAATAAGCGCTTCTTGTAAATATCGAGTCATTTATGCTAATACGTTTGTTTGTTTTATACATGGATATAGATATATACTTTACCTACATATATATATATATATATATATATATATACTATTTTTTTTTTTTGTGCGAGTGTCTGATACTAAATATGAACCATTTTTTTTATACTTCGCCGCGTACACTTGGAGTACCTCAATTAGCACTTAAGTTGGATACGAAGTAATCAGTGTTTGAATTTAAATAGCTGTTATATAAAACGAATACATGAGTAAATAAAAGAAATAAAACTAAATAAACAACAAGCCATGGAAATATTATTTCACAGTGCTTTTAAAACCTGCCCATATTTAGCGAGCGCACAAACCGCAATCTGCGATCAGCGAGCACACAAACCTTAAGCCTTAGTCTACTTTACGATTGATTTTGTTGCAAGTTTATACCTTTGCTGCCGATCCAATAGCTTAGCTTAACTTTGAAGCTTACCTGCAAATAAAAAAATTAAAAAAAGTTAAATTAGTTTTTGGTAAAATACAACACATAAGTACTATAAAGCTTGACTTAATTTAAAAAACATATTAAGCTTTTACGCCTTAATGCAGTTCGTATATTTTGATCTTCTACTTATACTTCATTTAAGCCGAGCCCAAAAGCATGCTATACAAATATTAGTTCGAATATCGAATTCGATTTCCTTAAGTTGAGCCTACTTTCTAGAGTTCGCGTATAATTTTTGGAAATATCTTTCAACTTTATTAATGTTGAAAATTATGTTAAAAAATGTTGTAGAAAACTATATTTTTATTAATATAACTTATCAAGTGTACTTTGGCAATATGATAGATTTCACTTTGGTTCCAACCAAAAGATGTAAATAATATATGATAATATACATATAATATACATATAATAATTATTCAATCAAAAATCTGCAACTTATCTGAAATGAAGTAAAATTTGTATCCCATTTAAGATCTTTTAGCTTGGTTCGCGAAAAGAAAACCCAAATTCATATTGAGAAAAAACAGTACGAACAGGCATGCCGTTAGACAGTAGTTATATCATCCATCATTCTAATGTGACATGATTCGTAGAAATGTATGCATCTATGTCCATACAAACTCAAACTCAAACAAAATCTGTTGTATCTGTCACGTCGTCGGCATAAGATACACGTTTGAGGCTTCGCACGGAACGTGCATAACTTATCAATTAGATAATTAAGGAAACAGTTGCAACTGCATAAAAGCGTCGTACAACTGTCGTATAATTAATTGACAACGATTAATATCTGTATTTGCTAGCCATAGCTAACTTAACAATTATACTATTCTACAATATTAATCAATTTCAGACGCAGCCAACTTAACACGCCTATTAAATTGATTAATGCTGCCAGATCGTTTACAAAAGATTTATGGCACGTTTCCTTTATTGATCATTAATCAAATTTAGTTGGCACAGCCAACTTAACGAGTACATAAAATTTTTTAATGCTGCCAGATCGCTTAAATAAAACGTTGGTGGATTTAATCCAAGAAAACTGAATCCTAGAAAGCTAGGAAGCTGAACACATCAATTAGATATATTTTATTGATGAGATATTTTTATTCATTTATTTATTTTTTTTATTAGGGAAAAGCGGAAAAACCGCTACGAATATCCGAATAGCATTTTAAGTATGGCCTTAGGCAGATGTTACGCAATCTGGCCAGCAAATAATTCAAGGCAATAGATGGACTTTTCCTCATTGTACAAACAATGAGTGCGTAAATTATCTAAAAAAAAACCAATTAATTAAATCAAATAAGTTCACTCAATGCGTTGTCCAATTAGATGCGCCGGGGAAGCGTTAAATGGAATTCCGAAGCGATTGCAATTACAAGCTCATTTCGAAGATGATTGCAATTAGGCTTTACGCAGGAGGTTTTTGGGGACGGGGGCCGTACCGTAATGCTGATTGGGGCTGGGATTATAAAAAAACTTAACGATGCTTGAACAATGATACATATACGTATTGAATAATGCATTGCATTTTTTGTTTTTCTTAATATTATTTTTGTATGGAGGTGGTGGCCATTCGGTTGGGCCTGGCCAATGATTTTGTTAACAAAATGCATTATAATTACATGGCGCAGTTAATAAATACTCTTTACTGTGCTGGCAGATGGGGTATATTAAGGCTTAAAGCCTTGCGGTTGGCTTACAAAGTTTTTTTTATTTAACACTTTTCCACCAATTTTCCACATTTGCGTGTGAAATGAGATGACGGAAAATGGGGTATATATCTTCTTCCACCAATTTTCCACAGTTTCCGTTGGAATTCTTAACTTCGCTGAAATATGTATTCATTGTGTTTTGACATTCATTTCCACCGGTTGGAACTCACTCAAAACCGCACTGAAATAAGCTATGGAACAATATTCAGGTTTGTAGCTTCGAGGGTTTGAGTGAGTTACTCAATCTATCGATACTCAATAATATCAATCAGTCAGTCTAGCTGTATTATATATTATGATTTACTATGGGGTTGGAGATAATGTTATTTTATTTGTTAGGTTTGCCCTGCAGCTCTAACGCTAAGCTCACCAAAATTATTATAATTATTAAGGAACAGAGTTTTGATAATATGAGGAATAAAATGTTATTTATTTCGTTTTTTTTTTTTTAAGCAAGGATTTATCCTCTTTACAAGAAATCAGCTTTAGCCAACAATGCTTAATTGTTTATTTATTAGATTTTTTTTTTTTGGAAACAGAGTATCGCCTAGTTGGGCAGCATTCTGATTTTGATTCGGTTTTTGTTTTTTGATAATGGCCGCAATGAATTTGCCGTTCCGACTCCTCGACTGGGGCCTACGACTTAGGTCGCGGAAAATGGCCATAAATTCAATGTTGGAGCTGTGCTGGGGGGCCAGGGCGAGGGGGTTGATTTTGCTGCAGCTAGAAATGCTCTCAAGTGCAACGCATAAATATTTATGCTGCAGCAACCGAGCAACCCCAGCTCCACCGTCCCCTTGGCAACAGCTACTGTCTGCCTGGCCAGCGCATTGACCGCCCAAAATTGAGCGAAACGAAAGTTTGCCAACTCCAAAAACGGCTCCAATGTCAACCGCTGGCCAAGCGGAGCAGCAGCAGCAGCAGCTCCTGTTGTTGTTGTTGTTGATACCATTTCACAGCTGCGACTCACCGCGTGGCCAAATCTAGTCAAGCCCCAGCTGGCTGGGAAGTGCCGGAAGTGGCAAGAAATATGCGAATGTCTTGGGAAGAAAATTTATTTGACTTCATTTAACTGGCTAAATTGTGGGTTGTGCGTCTCTGTCTGTATGTGTGTGTGTGTGTGTGTGCGCGCGTATGTGCGAGTGTGGGTTCAATGTTAGCGCTGTGATTCAAGCATGCTGCAAATGCGCTGAGCGTGTGTATCCCCACTTGGCGAATATCCACAGAGTTCACAGAAAACAGAAAGAAAGAAGCAAGAAAAAAAGCATTTCAAGCCACTTGAATGACTTAATGAATGAACAAATGAATGAATGACAGAGTGAATGAAGCTGCCGGCGGTGTTGACAGTTCGAGTAGCAAATGTGGGCACCGTTGCGGTGGTGCAAAGTGGGTTCACCAAATTCACAAGCAGTGTGTGGGTTCACCACAGAGGGTCGTTCAACGTTTCAGCTGAAAGACATTGCACTCTGAATGTGAACCCCAACTGACAATGTCAAAGGTGGAACTTTTTGGAGAGCGTGGGAAGGAGAAAGACAAGGAGGGGGAGCGAGAGATTCAGTTTATTTTTATGCACTAGACTTAATAGAACCTTCAGATTTCGCGGAAAGGAGAGAAAGAAAATGAGAGAGATAGACAGAGAGAGAAATAGATAGATTGATAGATAGATAGATTGATAGATAGATAGATAGATAAATAGATAGAGAGATAAATAGATAGAGAGAGGGATAGAGAGATAGATATGAAAGCAATATGGAGACTATATTTTGTAGAGCCTTCTAAAGATTTTGTGGGAAATGAGATAAAAGAAACAGATGAAGCGAGAGATAAGTTTGACTAATATACTTTATTTAGAAGAGTTTAAAAAGGACTTCGCAGTAAAAAAATTGGAAGAATGTAAGAATATAAGAGAATGAGATATAGGGAAATGAGAGAGTTGCAGAATGGGAACAAAAAAAGTAAATTGATCATGATATTAGAATTGGTAGAGCCCAAGGAAGAGTCAGAGGATATGAGAGAGAAATAGAATTAGAGAAATATAAAAATCAGTGAGAGAAGGGGAGACCAAGAGCTAGAGCTAAACAGGCACTGAGAGGCGATAAAGGGGGAGTCCAGATGTGGGAAGAGCATGCATCGATTCAATAGAAAATTATAAAAGTCAGCAAAAGAGAACAAAAAGAAGAGAATATAGTTAAAATGGGGTGTTGCTGAAATGCAAGAAGAATTGTGAAGATCGTAATTGCAAAATTTGACAAGAAAGAAATCAAAAATTCTTGTACTCCAAAACTCATTTTACGAATGCATTAGTAGTCCAATGATTTTTAGATTCTGCTCATATTCAAGTGAAATTTCATTATAATCGTTTCATTTACATGATGTAAAAATCAAATCCGGTCGGTTACGACATTTGTGCCGCCCGCAACAGAAAAATATCTCTATTTATGTGCTGTGCAATACATGTTAAAATAATAATACTCACTAGAAGGGTATAGAAATTCGTATAGAGAACAGACTTAGGGTATGAGAATAATGTAGGGCAGAGAGTATCTAGTAAGAGCTAAAATGAATTTTGACAAGAAAGCTTCAGAGAGAGGCCATAAGGCCGTCTGAAAGTAGAGTGTTCATATGCCAGGTAGTCAATAAAATCAACAGGGGATCTAAGCATGCGGTGAGGAAAAACAATCAATAATAGGCCGATAAGCGAAACTGATCGTTTACGATCAGTGTCAAGTGTGGAGCAGCAAAAGCAAAAGCTTTGGGCAAAAGCTGTGCGCTCTGCGAGAGATGAAGAGAGGGGCAGCAGAGAGAAAAAGAAAACCAGCTCAAACGTTGGCCAGCACACGTAGACGCAGACGAAGACGAAGACAAAAGCCATTTTGGATGAAGGAGCCAGAGAAGAGGCAGACGCCGAACAAAGACGAATGAAAACGAAAGTGCAGCCGCAATGGTCAGGCGGCAGCTTTTGATGCCCTGCCTTAGGGTATTACAATTCTATCACAGAGTATGTAACGCATAGAAGAAGCCAGCGCTGTGAAATTGTATATGCCTGTATATACTTGATAAGCATGAATATAAACATAGCTTAAGTATGAAGAAGTTATTATATATTAGTTTTTGCATGAAAATCTTGACAAGATATTTATTTTTAAGATATTTCAAGCCGACTGGCTATCAGCTGCTTTCAGTCTGGAACAAGCAAATGATCCGAATCTTAACAATATCAGACTACTATATCATATAGCTTTATGAGAACAATCGGGCGACAAATGATTGAGTTTCATGAAGTTTCACAATTCTATATGACACATGTGCCAAACCGAAATAGGGTATTTAGACTTCGGTGTGCCGAAGATCTCTTGCTTGTCTTGCTTTGCTTTTGGCGTGACTTAAGCGAAGAGCTTTATTTTATATATATATATATATATATTTGTTATTTTGGGACTTGAGCGGCGACTGCGCTCAAGCGATTTGCTCATTGAACAAGACGAGCCCGTGGCGTGCGTATCGTACAGTCAGCGCCCGCTGTCGTTGTCCACGTCGTGACAGTGACTGTCAACAATTATATAAAAGAGACAATAAGAAGCACAAAAATAAGCTAAAAACTAAATAAGTCGCTATCAGCTGAAGCTAATCGTGTTGTGCCTTTAAAATCCCAAGTGAACTTTGCGTCGTATGCCCAAAAAACTTTAATTTGTTGTCGTTTTAATTTTTTTTTTTTTGTGTTAATTTTTTTTTTTAAGACGTTGCACGCAAATAAAAAACAGTGAAGAGATATTTATATATACATATTAAGAGAGAGATGTGTAAAACAAAGGAAAGTGGCAAGCGGTTGCGTTTGTGGTAACTGCAGACGAGGCAACGCCTGCAGACGCAGACAACAGCAGCAGCAGCGGCAACTGCGGCAACTGCGGCAGCAACTGCAGCAGTAGCTGCAACAACAACAACAACAACAACAGCGACAACAAGCGGAGGCAAGTTGGCAAAGTGTCTTGTACTAAACACACACACACACACACACACACACACCTGCAGCTATCCACGCACATGATTTACTTGTCCTAATTTTCACTTTTTGGAAAGCGCAAAACGCTTGCAATTCGTTAATGTAATCTTAAGTTTGTCTTTAACTTTAACTTTTATTTATATGCCAATACGCATTCCCAGTATCATTCCGTCACATTCCATATTATTGCCACTTTTATAACATTTCCATTTAAGCACACAATTATTTCCATTTCCATTTCATTTCAAAGAAACTCTTTACAAATCCCAGAATATTCCAGTTTCATGTGGATTTTTGTGTCAGCTTAGCTCCATTTCCATATCTCTTACATTTCACTTGTATTTCGTTTCAATTCCAACAATTAGTTTGTCATTTTTCTGTTCTCATAATATCATTTTATTACTATTTTAATGTTCGTTTCGATTTCTTTACGATTCCAATATTATTTTCCTTGTCCAATTTTAATTCGTTTTAATTCCATTTCAATTTCATATTTATACCATTTTATTTATATATTTCGATTCGAATGGTATTAAACGTTTTTATATTATTTTAATTTCCAGCTGGAAATTCTTTTCCATTTCAATGTCATTTATTACGTTATTCAAATTCAACTTTATTTTCTCGCCATTTTTAGACATTATTAAAACTATTTCAAAACCTTTTTCTATATAAAAGATACATATTATTATACACATAACTTAGATTTCAGAACCAAATCAATTCCATTTCAATTCCAATGAGTTTTTCTTTATATTCAATTCATGTAATTATATTCCGCATTAGTTTCACTTAAATTCAATACCATTTTCCTTTCCATCACCACTTATTATTTTATTATCTAATTTCAATACCATTTTCCTTTACATTTCCATATATTTCTTTACCTAATTTCTAATTTCAATACCATTTCCCATCCATTTGCATCCATTTCCACCCATTGCTATATCTAATTTCCATACCATTTTCGATTACATTTCCATCTAGTTCTTTATTTGATTTCAATCAAATTTCCCATTCCATTTCCATCTATTTCTTTACCTAATTTTTTGTTATACTTGTATGCATAACATTCCAGAACGCTTCAATTTCACTTGCATTTCATTACAATATCAATTTCGATCATTTGATTAATACCATTTGGCTGCCACTTTTATGCCCATTTCTCTACCTTCTCATTTTCAATTTCATTTCCGTTTCATTACCAATTCTCGACCGGTTCTTTGCGTCATTTGAATTCCGTGCGTGTTGCGCGTTCTTATGTAATTGCAATCGATGCCCCTTTCCCCACATACACCGCCCACCATAAGCTCAGCTCCCTTTGGGCCCGCGAACGTGCTCGCTGGCTGCTGACACTTTCTACCTTTCGGCCGTGCTGCCGCCTCACACCTGCGCGCGCAAATTATTATCAATTTGTGCACGTCGAAGCTATAAATAGTCGATCATGCGGCTACCGCGGCATAAAAAACGATTAAACGGAAAACCAGCCGAAAGGAAAGTAAGCGCCGATAAACAGACACACGTTTGAAAGATAGCCACAGTCACCAAACTAATATCAAGCCCATAAACAAGCAAAATGTCCCTGCTCGGGCGCCACTTGATTGGCATTGGCTGAAATCAAGTTCATAGCTAAGTTGGCGGATATAGACCAAGGCGTAGACCAGGAAAACTGGAAATGCAAAAGGCGACAGCAGCTTGTCATGATCAGCCAATCTGGACAATGGGGAAAAGGCAGATAAGGCAACCAAATATACTAGTTATGGCGGAGATCTTATCGATTACATGCAGCCGCAAAATAAAAAAACAAACGAGTGGGTGAATGATAAACGCAAAACATGCCAGCTAATGCAGCTGCAAACGAAAGTTGTACAGTAAATGTTATCGATAACAGCAACTGCCCAAATTATTGACCAATTTCGTTATAACTCTTGCTAGTTAGCCACCAGTTATTGATAGGATGAAAGTCGCAAGTAAATGAAAAGTTATGGCCCAGCTGTTATCGATAATAATAGGTAATTGGCATAACAAATCTTGCTATAAGCCGCCAGTTATCGATAACATCTGCAGCATGAAAGTCATAACTAAATGAAAAGTTATGGCCCAGCTGTTATCGATAATGAATGCTATCAATAACTCGTGCTGCTTTTCACAAAACTTTTCGATAACAACTGTTTTCGATAACATGTACTTATCCCCATCTACAGACATTTATAAAGAATGTTATTTGATAGGCTTGATCCACAAATCTGCACAGAAATCTAAACAAATGTAGCATATGATTATGCCAGTTTTTATTTATCGATAACAAGCAATTGTTGGCATAAACAAATGATATAAACTAACTAAGGTCAGGGCATTTGATAGGGAGATTTATGTAAATAGAAACAAACCAAAGAAAGTATCGATAGCCTTTTTTGGTTCTCAATTTAAATATACAAAATAAATTATCCCTATTCTTATCGATAACATGTCCCCATTTTGGGGTTGAATTGCGTTTTCGTGCCATGTGGTGAATATTTAATGTGTTTCTCTTTATAACGAGAAAAAGAAGTTCAACAAAATACTACCAGACTTGTGATCGAACAAAAATATAACCAAAATAATCGAAAACCCGTAGCTGTTATCGATTACATGTGCATTTATGAGTTTAAGCTTGAACACTTTCCTTTGCAGTAAGGGAGCGAAACCCGCCAGCATATTGTCAAAGTTGTTATCGTTGAAAAAGAAAATATATAAAATTCAAGCAGCTCTTATCGCTGGCATGCTTGGCGGATATTTGGAGCATAATTCGCTGCAATAAGGAAAAGAAATACTTTGCACAGATGTTATCAATAGCCAGCGTATGTCGCGTGAGTAATTAGCTTTTGTTGTCGGTTGACAGACAGACTTGGCTAATGTGCCGCAACAGAAGCAAACGCGGCCGGAAATGTGAATGGAACTTGGCGCCATTAACTAACGCATCAACTAAGCCAGCTGACTAATTAGTCGCGGTCTTTTAAATATATATATATATATGTATTTCGATGCGGCAAACGGCAGCGATCGTGATTCAGGTGAGAAAGTGTCAAGACCTGCAGTTGGCAGTTAATTTGGCTTTACGGCCACGCTGAGTGACCCACTAAAAAGCTGAGCTATGCATATAAAACAAACAAAACGACCGAAAAAATGCAGACAGATGTCATCAATTATGAGCCGTAAACTAAGCCCAGTCATAATTAAAAGCTGTCAAACCATAATTGACGGACAGACAAACAACTGTCTGTAGCTTCATGTGAACTGTGCTCCTAACAATGTGTAAATTGCATAAGAGAGCAACAACAATAACAACAACAATGAACAATCGACAAGAGCTCATCATACTGGAGCTAAGGCCACAGACATAGTTCGCTGGGAGTAGCTGCTGAGCAGGGGCGTAGTCTGGAGGGTGGGGGGGGCTCTATATACATAAATATATGATGTAAAGCTTGAGGCACAAATATTCAATGAATGAAGAAAAGCTGAAAAGAGCTCGATTGCATCACCTTATCCATGCGCGAGATGGCGTCGAAGATGGGTTTGAGCTTCGGGAAACTGAAGTTGAGGTTTGAGCCGGCTGAAGCTGGCCCAAATCACAAATGGGGTCTGTCCCAAGGGCGTTGCATAAATTAACATGTTGCATAGAGCAGCAGCTGCCGTGTTCGACGTTTGCCGTTTTACTTCATTTTTTTTTTTTTTATGTTTTATTTCATATTTTATTTTTTACTATTATTATTTTGTGTACTATTGCGTTTGGCAGTTAACGGCGCTTTTTGATTTGAATTATAGTTTGTTTGTGGTGGTTTTTTTGGTATTTGGTTTATGGCTCAGTTACAAGCGAACCACGCGACGCGACGGGCTCTAAACGCGACTCGGAAACTTCCAGACTTCAAGTCAATTACATTTTCACGTTTTCATTGCGGGTAGTTAAAATATATACATATCTATATATATATCGGAGTATATAGATATACATGTCAGCAAATGTTTTTTTTTTTTTTTTTTTTTGTGGCTTAACGCTTGCAATTCTCAGCCAGTTAGAGCTGCAAGCAGGGCAGACATGCTTGCCATTCGAATGTCGGTAGCCAAATCTGCCAATGGCTACTTAAATTAGTTAAAGAGTTATTTATTTGCTGTTATTTAAACCTAACATAAATTTGTGCTGTTTGTTTAAATATGAAAATATGCCTTAACGCAAGTGCAAGTGCCCGACTAAGAGATATCGTGTATCCGTTGTTTTAGCTTAAACTCCCTTTTCCTATTTCTCACTGCCCCGCACTTTAAATGTGCCTTGGATTCTCGAGTAACTTCGGTCTATATAGTCCGATCTTTATGAAAATTGTAGTGCCTAAATATGGCATAGAAAAGTGTGTCTATATCCAAACCCAAATCCTTTTCGAGTTGAGCTTAAGAAACTATGCCTCAAGATCAATATTTATCGCTTTTACAAAAGTTGTTTCACTATTACATAAAAATAGTTACCAAATCATAAAGAAGTTTAAACTTTCGATTTGACCAAGGAGCAGGAAGTGTCAGGGGGTCCCACTCTACCTGCCTCGCTCACTCTCTCTGCCCCTCTCTAACTGTCCCCCCTCTCTCTTTTCATCCTGCTTGGCTTAGCCTGTCTCTGGCGGACTGTGTGGGGTTTGCTTTCACTGGTATCGTTTAAATCGACCACGACAACATGTTGTGGCCGTAGACTGGAAAAACCACAGCAGCAGCAGCAGCAGCCGCATCTAACGGACAGTGCGCAATTAAAGCTGACACTCGAACGGGCGGCGGCAGACGGCAAATGACATTCAGACAAACAAACCAAATAACGATATTGCATTTTACGATAACTTAAACAAAAAAAATATATATATATATATATGTATACATATAGAAAGAAAAACCAGAAAACTCGAGTATTGCGAGACGCGATGCAAAGTTGCGCTTTTCCGGCTGGCGGCATTGAACTTGAAAAACTTGAACTGCGTCGCATAATCGCAGCTCAGCAAAACAGTTAGTCAAACAGAGAGAGAGAGAGAGAGGGAGAGTGTAAGAGAACGGGTGGAGGGGGGCTCGCGCATGTCTTTAATGAGATGCCGTTTTGACATCATTTTTGATTTGATTTTCAATCTATGATTTGATAACTTTTTTCTTTTTTTCTTTCATTCATTTTCTCAATTTTTCGACTTAAACACAAAAAAAAAAAACAATTTTTTTTTTTGGTTGCTTGCGAAAAATGTAAACAAGTTCGTTGCCTAAGTCTTTTGTTTGTGTGACCGCGTGCAGCGTCCGCTGTGTGTGTGTGCGTGCGGGCCATGCAAATGAACGTCAACAATTGGCCAATTGGATTGCAAAATAGGCTTCATCGCTTCCGCGCTGAGCCCCCGTTAATGATTAGCCAGTTCAGAGAGCTCGAGGCGTGGGATTATGTTTATTTTTTTTCGTGAGAATAAATGAATACGTAGAAGAGCGGCAGAAACAAATAAGGCAGAGGGATGATTAAATTTATCTAATCAGAAGCCAGACTATATAATTATAATGTGCTATCTTGAATATAATTGAAATTAGCTATGAGCTTAACTATTCGGCTGCTGCTTGAAGCTGCCTTCTCGACGGTTCGTGTTTCCCATTTTATGCCTTCGATTATATCCCAGACTCAGGCTTTGCTTGAAAGGGTTGACTATTGAGAGACAGCGATGCATTATAAAAGCTCTTATGCATTTTTGAGCACCTTCTATACCATATACATAGTTATGTGTAAGCCATTCTCTCAACTTGGAATTTCAGGCCCAAAGCGTTTCGGCTCAAAGGCGGCTTGTCGCTTTTGTAATCTAAGCAAATCCATCATCATTTTATCAAGAATTTGTGTGTTTTTTTTTTTTTTGCAGTTCTGTCCATATTGCAGTTGAAATATGGGCCAAGAGGTATCGCAACAGCAGCAGCAACACCACAACCAGAACCAAAACCAAAACCACAACCTGAACCAAAACCAGAACCTGAACCAGAACCAGAACCAGAACCACAGCCTGAACAATAACCTAAACCTGAACCAGAAGCGTGGACAGCCGCATCGCAAGAGCTACAAGGATACCATATACACGCCGGCCAGCCAACTATCGAGTAGCTGCAGCTCGAACAGCACGGACGACTGCGAGGCCAACTATAGACTGCGCCACAAATACAATCTGAGCAAGCAGACATACGAGCGCACCAAGATCCTGGCCAATCGCAGCAGCCTGCCGACGGACAGTGATTCGCATTACGCCAAACTGAACGGCAAGTATTTGCAGCGCAGCAGCTCCCAGAGCAGCGACAGTGGAATCTACAACTCCTCGTGTCACTGCTCATCGCTGTCATCGCTGTCGGCGGTCAGCAGCAGCTCGGCTAGCTCGAGCAGCGGCTGTCCCAGTTCGCTGCTGTCCAGCAGGTCCGGTCGCTCGCTGGACAAGCAGAAGCACTATCTGAGCCATCATTTGTATATCAAATCGTATTTGGACATTTTGGAGGAGGACGAACGGGCGCGCGCCCATTTCAAGTCGGCACGTCCCGGCGGCATACGCAACTATACGCCAAAAATCTTGGGAGGCGGCGATTCAGCGGCCAGCTCTACGCTCTCAGAGAGTGCGCCCGCTGCCAGTTTCGGTTATCCGCACACAAATCCGGCAGGCAAGCAACAGGCCAGCGTTAGCTCCAATTGCTCAGCGGCCGCTGTTGTTGGTGGCAGAAATTGTCCGGAAGATCCGTGGATTTGACAATTACTGAAACATGGCGTTTGGCACAATGACGTCTTTGCTTGGCATGATCCCGCTACTGGCGATCGGCATGAACTACTATCGCTATCAAAGCGTCGATCCCGAGAACAAGGTCCAGGAGCCATCAATCGTAAGTAGCCAGTCCCAGCTGCAAGGGTTCTGAGTTAGGAGTATTCCAGAAACTAATTAAATGTAGATGTCGTCTTTAATTGCAAAATATCCGTGGGATATAACTTCCAAGGAACATTAGACTCTCCAAGTCAAGTGCTGGCTCCAGAAAAAGAAACTCGCACATCACATATAGTTCAGAAAGATCTTCGGAAATCGTGAGAAAATTTGAGAGTTCAAGAGAAATTTCGAAGTAAAGGTTTCACTTAGCAAGGTCGGATTTCCTTCAATTTCATTCAAGTTAAATAAACCTGTGTTAGGTAATAGGAACATAGGGAATTGGAAAGGTTAAAAAGGAATTCTGTTAGTGCCTCAACGAACCTTTGGTTGTCAGAAAGACAGGCTAGACTGAAAAGAATACGACAATGTCAAGAGTCTAAGATGTTTTGGGACATATTATTCCACATGAAGACAAGTTGTCCGTGCAAAGTGTTTAGGCTAGATTCGCAGCAGCCGAAGGCCCTGATTAATGTTCACTTTGAATTGTTGCAGATCCGGCGCCAGTATGACTTTGTGGTGATTGGCGGCGGCTCGGCCGGCGCCGTGGTGGCCAATCGCCTGAGCGAGGTGCGCAACTGGACGGTGCTGCTGCTGGAGGCGGGCGGCGATGAGACGGAGATATCCGATGTGCCCGCGCTGGCGGGCTATCTGCAGCTGACCGAGCTGGATTGGAAGTACCAGACGACGCCCTCATCGACACGCCAGTATTGCCAGGCGATGAAGGGCGATCGCTGTTTCTGGCCGCGCGGCAAGGTTCTGGGCGGCAGCTCCGTACTGAATGCCATGGTCTATGTGCGTGGCTCCAAGAACGACTACGATCACTGGGCCTCACTGGGCAATCCGGGCTGGGACTACAACCAGATGCTCAAATACTTTCTTAAGTCGGAGGATGTGCGCAATCCGTATCTGGCAGCCACGCCCTATCACGAAACGGGTGGCTATTTGACCGTGCAGGAGGCACCTTGGCGCACACCGCTCTCCATTGCCTTCCTGCAGGCGGGCATGGAGATGGGCTACGAGAATCGGGACATCAATGGAGCCAAGCAGACGGGCTTCATGCTCACCCAGAGCACCATACGTCGTGGCGCTCGCTGCAGCACCGGCAAAGCTTTCATACGACCCGTGCGCCTGCGCAAAAACCTGGACGTGCTGCTCCATGCGGAAGCCACACGGCTGCTGCTCGACAAAGAGAAACGCACTATTGGCGTTGAGTACATGAAGTCGGGCCGCAAGCAATTGGTGTTTGTGCGACGCGAGGTGATACTCAGCGCCGGAGCACTGAACTCACCAAAGCTGCTGATGCTGAGCGGGATCGGTCCCGCCGAGCATCTGCAGGAGCATAATATACCCGTCATATCGGATCTGCCGGTGGGCAACAATATGCAGGATCACGTGGGCCTGGGCGGTCTCACCTTTGTGGTGGATGCCCCGTTAACGGTGACACGGAGTCGCTTCCAGACCATACCCGTCTCCATGGAGTACATACTGAGGGAGCGCGGCCCGATGACATTTTCGGGCGTTGAGGGCGTTGCCTTCTTGAATACCAAATACCAGGATCCCGCCGTAGACTGGCCAGATGTACAATTTCACTTTCTGCCCAGCTCCATTAACTCGGATGGCGGTGAGCAGATACGCAAAATATTAAATTTACGCGATGGCTTCTACAATACGGTCTATAAGCCGCTGCAGCACAGCGAGACCTGGTCTATATTGCCGCTACTGTTGCGGCCCAAGAGCACCGGCTGGGTGCGTTTGAATTCGCGTAATCCGTTGCAGCCACCGAAGCTGATACCCAATTATTTTGCCCATCAGCAGGACATTGATGTGCTCGTGGAGGGCATTAAGCTGGCCATCAATGTGTCCAATACGCAGGCGTTTCAGCGGTTCGGTTCGCGTCTACATAACATCCCGCTGCCCGGCTGCCGGCATCTGGCCTTCCAATCGGACGCGTATTGGGCGTGCTGCATCAAACAGTTCACCTTTACCATATACCATCCGGCGGGCACCTGCCGCATGGGACCCAGCTGGGATGTTACGGCCGTTGTCGATCCCCGTCTGCGCGTCTATGGCGTCTCGGGACTGCGTGTCGTAGATGCCAGCATTATGCCAACCATTGTCAATGGCAATCCGAATGCGCCAGTTATAGCTATTGGCGAGAAAGCGGCGGATATGGTCAAGGAGGATTGGGGCGCACGTCGAGCAGCCGCTGGCTAGCTGCACTCAATGTTGCTGTTGTTCGTTTCCATCAACTAGTCAAATGTGTTATAAAAAAAACGTATTTTTTTTTTTGTTTTTGTTGCAGCAACATTCTGTTTAGTTTTAGGTTCTATTTTATAGTTCCAGCTATATTATTTTATATTTTTGTTAAATATTTATATAAATATTTTTATTTATTTCTATTTTGATATAATTCAATGCAAATGTATGTAATTTTATTTGTTTTTAGTAGCTATAAACGAATAAAAACTTTTAACTTTAAGAGCAATTGAATTATTTGATTTACATTTTCCGCCGCAGCCTGCGCGTATGCAACAGTTTTTGTGCAGCGAATGCACTAACCAGATTGTTGCTGTGCGCTTAGCACGTACACGCACCACAGTGATGTGGCCAAACCGGTTTACATTTGCATTTATACATTATTCATTTCTTTAGTTATAAACTATTATACTGATATTATATATTTCAAGCACACATATACTGTTTCGCACACACTCAAATCATTATAGCTCCAGATTAATATTCTCTTACGCCGCCTGCAAGTATGCAGCACTTATTACACAATTATTTTTACTCGTTTATTCAGATAATTGAAGGGTCTTGCTTATCGCCTAAAACTACCAATATTTATTGTTGACCTTTGGCCCACATTCGAATAGTCAACATGTCTGCCATGTTTTGTTTTAAGCGAATGTAAATTAAGAGAGCCGCCCACAAGTATGTTGCACTTAGTTAATTCATTCATTCTTGGCATTTAGCACATACACACACCAGCTGCCGGCTGCCAGCTGTCACGTATACGTGACGTTGGCCATTTGAGCGTTTTTTGGCTTCCGCTATTTGGTCAAAATTAAAAGCCTGGCCAAATGTCAAATTACCAAATTGCTTGAGTGGCAATCAAATGGAATCATAATACAATTTCCGTGACTAGCCGCGCGAGCGCTGAGGCGTGGCCATCAAGTATTTCCTGCTTGTACAACCGATATAACCTATTAGCCTCTGCATCTGCTTGTCTCTCAAGCTCGCGCTCTCTGCCTTTCTTTCACACTCTCACCAATTGCTGTGCAACTGTGCCAAGGTTAAGCACTAAAATTAACGCATTGGCGACATATTTGGCAGCGCTCACGTTTTATTTCGCAGGTGTCAGCCGGGGAACGGCCCAGACAACATTTAAACCAGGTAGTTAAATCGGTTAGCACCGTTAGTTGAGTTGGCCAAGTTAACAGTGTGCAGCTAATGCGGTCGATCAATACGCCGGGGCATGGCCCAATTGGTTGACCAATTCAATTGCAAGACGCAGCGCTAATTTTTGGCCTGACAGTGCCGTTTCCCAATAAACAATTCACAATTTGCAATTTGCGTGCGGTCATCAAATAGAATGCCGAGCAGTGCAAATAGCTGGACCAGCAGCATACCCTAAATTTGTAGCCAGATGCATGCAAATCTATTTTCACACAACTCAAAGGCTTGTCATTGCAGAGTTCAGATAGAGAGGCAGCTAGAAATGTCTATTTTATGTTGGTCTAGAATCTAATGCACAGTTGCAGTTGCCCTCATTTCGGCTTCAACTACAGGGTATTAAAGACCAGGCGTCGCATACGCAAAAGTGCTGAGTGCTGAGCTGCACATAAGCCACCCAAGGCGTTTCTTATATAAGGCCCTTTAGACAGACGCCGAAGTAAATATTTGATTTGATTTAAACGAAATGCCAAGTCATTTTATGGCCAACTGAGGGTAAACTGTGGGCGCACAAAGGGCAGAGCAATGCGAAAGTTAGACCAAGGAGTGGAAGGGTGGAGGGGGAGGAGTGGAGGGGTGTGGCAAAACGACGAAACGATGCGGCGTACGTGAGTCCAAAATTAATGGGAAAGTGTTATGCGAAAGACGTTGGCTGGGCCAAAGCAGAAGCGAGTGAGTAAACAATAAAACAGTCAACAGAGTCAGAGCTCATCACAATGCAGAAGACCAAGATGCCAATGATGATGGCAATGATGATAATGACGTTGTTGTAGCCGATGATGACACACAGTGCGAAGTGCTCAAAGTGTCTGTGGTCAGTGCGGCAATACGAATTTGGGTCATTAATCGACTGAGAGCGGCAGCCGCAAGCCAAAAACAATGCAACACGCAACCCGGGAACGAAAAAGCAATTGGCACATTTTTTTTTTTGGTTTTTGTGAAAGATGTTGCCCGGCCAGTTGTTGTTGTGCGCATCGCAAATGTGTGTTGCAAGTTGAGCAGGGCGTGGTGGACATGTCTGCTCTCTGTTGTTTTTCTTCCCCCCATTTTGCTGAGGATCAACACGCAGCTAATTCAACACCTGGGCGAAGGAGGCCTGAATGAAGTGTTACAACACCAGCTCGTACATATATTACACGTCTGTGTAAATACTGAGGCTACGAGCTTTACAACCGCCAGCTAAGCTGCCTCTTCCCGCATACTAACTTGTGTTAGTTCGAAGTTTATGGTCTGATCTTTGTGAAACTTTCAAGGCATGGACTTATCTGGGTTGCAGTAAATGGATCATTTACCAAGGGTTATCGCATGTCATGTCCGAAAGACATCCGTCGGGGAGTCGCAATCAAGAAATAATACAAAATGAAAAGAGGCTCAAATCAATTTGTGTGCGATTCGTTTGAATCAATCAAAAGCTGCAGAGTACTCGAGTTATGGCTGCGGAATGCATTGGCAAATACCCTATATGAAATTCCACCCCATGACTAGCCCATAAATGCCGCAACAGACGGCAACGAGTTGAGTTTATGTGTCGACGTGATGTCGAACACATTTGACGATGCAGGCAAAGCAACAAAAAAAAATCACACCAAAATAAAAGTAGAAAAGGAAAACAAGTAAGAGTGCTCCTAGTCGAGTGAGCGCGACTAGCAGATACCCTTTACGTGCTGCATATACACACGACTATACAAGCGCAGACAGGCTGGGAACTAAAGGCAGCGGCCCTTCCATCTGCCCTTTGACCCTTTGACCAATCCGATCTACTTAATCTTCAGCTCTGATAGTCTCTGAGATCTAGAAGCTCATACAGAAGCTTTGGACCGAATAGACTCAGTATTAAATGCTGGACAGGAATATATATACTACATAGTGTAAATATATATATCTGCATAAATTTCTTTATATATAATATATGGGGCTGGAATAGCCTTGTGCCCAGCATACCCTGTGCAAATGGGGCACAGGTTATTTAAAGCGAAGCCGGCAAAAGCAGCTGTCTTCAGATACGGCACCAAATTGAATAATGTCTGCTTAATTTCGGTCAATTATGCCGCCCGAATCCAAACCAAAACGAACCGAGCCAAAACCGAACCCGAAGCAAAAGCGAGCCCCAATGCGAGCTGAGGCGAGGCCAGGTGCGATACGGGAGCGGGGGCGAGGGCAAGCCCCAAACGAATGACGGAGACATGTAATTTCGTTGGCAATTCGGCCGTGGGTAGGCGGGGGGCGGGCCGGTGCGCAGAAATCTGGGAAACGCTTGGCAGCATTGTCAAAAACAAAACAAAAAATCACTTCGTTTTTTTTTTTTTTGTAAATTTTTTTGAGCAGTTCGATGGAAATGCTTACGTCATGGGCAAAATGGAAGGTGTCTGGCCAGGCACTTGATTGGGCTCACGTAGGCAGCGCAACAGCGGCGGAAACTTTTGGTATCTGCCCTTAGCCAGAGCCAGAGCAAAAGTCTTTAGCTGGCTGGCCATTAATTGGATGCGGTTGCAGCAATAGCAATACGAGAGCAGCTCGCCGGAGTGGCCAGCAGCTCGCTCACATCTCGGTGGTTCATTCGCTTCCTGACGCTGCTCGAGGCGAAAGTACATTTTGACTTTGTATACCCTGTAGGTCAAAAGTGTGCACAGAAAGGATTTGACTAAACTCTGCGATTAGGTTTCCGGGCTTCAGTTGGGTCGTGGCCCTTCACCAAGCGATCTTCTCTCACTTAAATAGTAGTGAGCCAATGGATCGAATCCTGAACTGAACCCTTATATATCACTATATACTTAAGCCTTGTATTCGTATTGTTGGCTTGGATTAAGTTTCATACTCTCATCTCTACTACTAAAAAAACAAATTAGCAAAAACATGTAATTGAACAAATGAAAAGTAGCTGCTTAATTTGAACCAGCAACCTCTCGCTTGTCAGCCCGACGCTCAGACACCTTATGCGAGTGCGTTTTTGGTGCTCTTTTGAGAGCAGAGAGTATCTGCCAGTTGAGCCAATGCCTTCTACTGTTACCTTTTGGGCTTTTGGCCATATTTAGAGGGCGTTCGCATTTCATTTTTGCAACATTAGAGCAATGAATTTTTGGCGAATTCAAACCCAGCCGCCCACCTAACCCCCTCCAGTCGAAAAGCGAGCGCTAATTGCACATTAACACCCAACAACAGCCGCCGCAGCAGCAGCAGCAGCAGCAGCAGCAGCAACAACAGAAGCGACAACAAGTTGAAAAAATATTTCAACACGATTTACTAAATCTTCAGTTTTAGTCGCGTTTTATTTGCCATTTTTTTCTTCTCTCCAGATTACATAAATTATCGCCGCCAGTTGGTTAGTTGACAAAAAAAAAAAGCAGCAAATGGAGCAAATGCATTTGCAGCCTGTCCGCCCGAACAGCCCACTGTCTGCCCCTCTGTCTGGCTGCCTGCCCCACACACCTGCTTGCCACAGCTTGTGGGCAGTTACAACGCGTTGCCATATTGTGCCGAAAATCTTTGCTCAGCCAAAAAGTGAAAAGTAAATAACTTTATTTTCCATTTTAAACAATTTTCCAACATTAATTCATCTGCTGTCGGAGGGGGGATGGGAAATGCGAATGTAATTCGCGGAATGCGGTCACGCAAGCGGCAACAACAGCAACAACAACAACAACGACAGCAAATTAAGCAGCAGCAGCAGCAACAAGTGTGTTAACAACAATTTTGGGAGCAACATTAATTAACCAAGTTATGATCAGGTCTTGGCCACACGCAAAAAATTCTTGCAGCTTTTCTTCTTAATGATCTCCCGGCAGCCAGATTTAGCGAGAATTCCGGTTGTTGGCT
Organism: Drosophila virilis; assembly: GCF_030788295.1. Lineage (NCBI taxonomy): Eukaryota > Metazoa > Arthropoda > Insecta > Diptera > Drosophilidae > Drosophila > Drosophila virilis. The sequence continues at coordinate 7,310,262 of NC_091543.1, forward strand.
GAATGTCCAGAAGAAAATGTGCCATTCGAAATGAGAGAAGATTTCTTATCGATTTCATGCATAGAAAATCAAAAAGACCTCGGATTAGAAGATAAGACTACAATTAACCGATAATTTATTGACCTGCTCTTACCATTACTATCGATAAATTATCAATACAAAAAAGTTATCGATTCCTCAACGACAAATATCGTTTTTTTTATTGACTGATCGATTACGTGTCCGTCATATATTTTCAAATTCACTATAACTCTGCTCACCTTTCCATTTGATGGCATTAACTTAACTAGCTTCATAAGCATTACGATTGTCTGAGTACAGCTTGGATTTTCCGGCTGACATTTTAAATGTTGGCAAGACGTATAAATGCCACCTCGTTTCTTTTTCTCTTTCGCATCATCAATTAAATCTAATCTTTATTTGAGCTTAAGTACTTAACTCTTTCATGAAACTATTCGCATCATTCATCTCTTTCTTATCTCTTTCTCTCCCTTTCGCTCACACACACTCTTTCACTCTGGTCTTAACATATTTATCTTGATTAGATTTCTCTTTAAAGTAATCATCATTACTATACTTAGGACTTTTAATTTGACTTGAGTCCATCTCGGCTTAGTTGAAATCTACAAGCTTGATCATAACACGTTCTTAGAGTCGCATCCATCCTTCTCTTTTGTCTTCTCGCCATTAGCTACTTTTATCCTTCTCTCTTTGTCTTTGTTCGTTTTCTGCTCCTAGCCTTTAGCTAGGCTTCTAGTCTTTTCAACTATCTACATCAGCGTATTATTAACTGCATCGCTGAATTTATGAACTAAACTCCACCCAAGCAAAAAGATATTTATCATTATCATGATCATTACTATCTTGCTGATCGCAATTATTTAAAATATCATCATTATCTTTATCATCATTGCTGTGCACAATCAAAAAGTCTTTCAAGCTATTTATTTGTTCAAAAACTGGTTTCTAAATTTTTAAATTACTTTTTTTATCTCGCCTCTCTTTCTTATTAATGTGGGCAAACTCAAATAATAATAATAAAAATATAGTTTTCAAAAGTAAATACATATTACAATATTTTATAATTTTGTAATATTTATTATCATTATTATTGCAGGTTCTTCACAGACAAGAGAATCTTTCGAGCACATATTCTTAATGAAAGCAAACTACTCTATCTTTCTCTCTCATTTTCTGTCTGTGCTATTATTATCTAAACTATCTTCATCGTCATCATAAGCATCATCAGCACGTTAATTCGCTTGTCTTATCAGCGCTTCGAACATGTTTGATCTGCAACAAGTTTGACGCCGATGTGCCAATAATATGCAACAGCTGCTCGCTTGCCAACCATTTGTCGTAGTTGTTGTTATTATTGTTGTTGTTGCTGTTGTCATCGCAATTGCTGTGTTTGTTGCTGCCGCTGCTGCTGTTGCCAAACAGTTGCCGATGCTGCCGTCGCCGTCGCCGCTTGGCTTGTTTGCACGGATTTCGCGTTAAAGTTTGCGTTCAGTTGAAAGCGTGCAACGCAGCCGCACGGACGCAGAGCTCCACTCAGATCGATTAACGATATATATAAATCAATATTTTGTTGTTTTTTTTTTTTTTTGTTGTTGTTGTTATTATTAACTTGCTTTGATGCACACAGGATACGCCTGAGCTGCAGTCAACAAAAACCGCTGAGGCAAACGAATTTTGTGTTTCGTGCGCGTAGAATTTCAAGTAAGCAACGATTTCTATCGATAAGCATATGTGTGCGTGAGTGTGTGTGTGTGTATATGTGTTTGTGTGAAAGGAAATGCAGCCAAAGTGAAACCCTGGCCAAATGACAGCCAGATTATATCCGCTGCTTTAACGTAGGGACAGGTGCAGCACAGCTGCAGCAGCAACAACAATAAAAATAACAACTGCAGCAGCAGCAGCAGCAGCAGCAGCAGAAACTGCAACAATAACTTTTGGCGGACTTGTTGACATTGCTGCTGGCAAAAAGGCAACTCAGCTTGGCTGGTACCCTTCACAAAAATAATAAAACCCATATGCTTTGCGTTTTTGCTAAATGCAAAAAGGCACTCAAGTGCGACAACAACAACAGCAATAGCAACAGCAACAGCAACAGCAACAGCAATTGCAAGCGGCAATATTTTGCAATCGCCCACAACAACAACTGCGCGCAGAGACACACGAGTGCGAGATACATTTGAAAATATATATATGGAATACATGAGTAAAAGGAAAAGCAAGTAAAACATTGACGCAGCACTTTCCTAGATAAGTAGGCTACAACACAACAGCAACAACAACAACAACAACAACAACCAAAACAACAGCAATCACACACTGTGACTATTTTTTGCAAGCTTGCGCAAACAACAATTCTGCAAGCAAATTCAACTATCCCCTGCTCCACAACAAACTTCGCCCACGCTTAAGCCCTGTGTGAATATAGTCAAGCCTGCGCTTAAACTGTTTGCGAATTAAAAGCATAAAAGGGAAATACTCATATGGTAGCAAATTATGTGACGAGAATTTACGCGGCCAACTTAAATAACTGCCAGTTGAATTGTGCAACACTTTATCAGCTGCTTGTCAGCCTGACTAGAACTTTGAATGTGCTGATTTCAGAGAACAATATATATATAAAAAAAAGCAACGCCCAGACGTTATGTTGGCAGCAGCATAACAGCAAGTTGACAAAATAAAACCTCATTGTTTAAAAATCTTTATTAGCTGACTAGAAGTCATGGTTAAAAGTAAGTGCCAGTTAACGATATGTTAGCTCTTTGTGCATGAGTGGCAACGCCGCGATACTAAGGGTGCAATTATTTTGCCACAAACTGGCAGCGCTGCGCAGCTAAACACTTGTTGAACATGAGAGTGAATGAAATTATGTTAAAGCGCTTGTTAACTTTGACATTGACATGAAATGGGTATAAATGAATTGATATGCTGATAGCTAAGCAGCATGCTACAAGAATATCAGTCATATATGAAATGATCAAGTGCTTGTTAACTTTGACAGTAAGCTGCAGCAGCAACTTTCTACATCTGGCAACGCTCTGCCAGGCTGAGCGGTTCTCTGCAATGGCTTGAACTTTTCGCTCTGCTGCAGTTGCGCTGCGCACAAAACAAAAGACTTAGGACACAAACTAATGAAGAGGCAACACGCAGCAGCGGCAAAAAAACAGCAGCAAAAACGGCAACAACAATTAAACATTGCAATTTACCTGGGTGCTGTTGCAGCTAAATAAATAACAACTAAACAACATAAATTTGCCGCAACGCACTCAACTGTTAATTTAATAATTAAAAGCAACAATTGCTCTTGCGGCTGCAACTAAATGAATCTATTGCTGTTGTTGCTGCTGTTGCCTTTGGCACATTGACCCAAGTGACACGCAGCCTGAACTGATTGCTGTGACTTTGTGCGTTTGACGCCTGCCAAGGTGACTGACACCTAACAACCCCGAGAGCAGGCGACAACCCGGCAACCACTTGGGGCCCAGCCTCGTGTTGTTGTTGTTGCTCTTGTTGTTGGCCATTGACTTTGGCCTCTTGCCCGAGCAGCGTTTGGGTTTTTAGTTTTTTCTTTTTTTTGTCGCTTTTTATATTTGTAGCTTACGCCAAATTAACGCACAAAATCATTTTAATTGCGCGCACATTTAACAGCTGTTGTTGCCAGTCAAGTGCCGGCGCATCCATCAGATACAAGATACATTTGTATCTATGTAGCGCGTGGGCGTGCCAAACTTGACAGTGCATTTGCTTGGCCTTCAATTGTTGGGCCCAGGAAGTGCTACAGCTAATTGGCTGACACACAACAAACACACACACGCGCACACACACAGCTCATTTGGCAACAGCAAATGGCTAACAATAGCAGCCGCTTTTTGTTGAGATGCCCAACTGGTTTGTCTGGCCTACCTGGCACCACAGGCAAACCCATGCCATGCCATGCCATACCATTCCCCCTTCCCCCATTCACTCGACCCCGCTTCCCCGCCATCTCTCGGCTAGCCTCCCAACTTGGGCCGCCTCAGTAAACTCGTTTGACGCTGACCCAATTTCATGCCACTTATTTATTTTTTTTTTTTCGACTTTTTACAAATATTTTATTTAGTTTTGGCTTTTGTTTTTTTTTTTTGCACAACAAAAACTGAATTTATCTGAAATGCGTGCGCTTTGGTCCCGGGTCTCAGTTTCAGTTTCAATTACAACTTCAGAGACAGCTTCAAGTTGCAAAAAAAATGTGGCTAGTTACCTTAACGGCGAGGGGCGATGAGCTCAGGCATCGCTGAAGCTAGAGCTGGAGCTGAAGAAGCAGCTGAAGCTGGGCTAGCGTTAGCTATGGGCGCAGCCTTTTGGCCTCTCACTCGAGTGCAGTCAAGCGGCAAAAACAATTTGGCGGCACAGTGGCAGGTGTGAATGTGGCAACAATTCGATAACCACTCTACCATACCCTGCAATTTGCATGCCTAAAGGCCCCAACTATAGCTTTAACAATTCCAATTCAAATTCCTTGAATTCCTCAAGGAAGCGGCAAACGTTTGAGTTTAAGGGAGAAAGCTTGAATTAAATACATTATACTATTTATGCTAAAGGCTAAATATATAAAAATCTTCGAGATGTAAAGACCTAACGCAAAAGAAACAACTTGTGCAGAAGCTACTTTCCAACTTTGAAGGCTTCAACATAATCTCTGAGCGGATGAATCTAGCCACAGAACTCCGTATATCCTTTTAGAAGCAAATGAATGGTTGCCGGTTAAAGCTACAGATATTACACAATCAGGACAACAGACTTAAGTATATGTAACTCTCTCTAGTAAGTCTTTAAAGACTCGTTTTAAAAATTCAGAGCAGTTTTTGTCAAATTCTATGCAAAAACTGGCAACAGTTAAGCTCAAATAATTGGTTAAGACTTCAGTTAAATGAATTTTGCTAAAATATGTCATTTCCTGTCTGATATTATGTTAATGCTCTATACATATAATGTCTAAGCATAATGCCTAGGCAAACAATGAGGCTCAGCTCGTTACTTAAAAGGTAGTTTCTCATATCTTTGCCGTTATTTACAGTGCATAATGCATGAATCAACTGGTGGGAACTACCTATTTCTATATACCCTGGAAAAAGTATATTGGCTTTGTGCAACTGTTTGTAACAGGCCTTTGCCTGGAAGCAGCAGCAGTATATATTCCTGATCAACACAACGAACTAAGCTGCTTTTAAAATCTAGAGTCTTACAATTTAGCATATATCAATGTTTCCTTGTTTGCCACAAGCAGAACGAGCTTAACTTTTTATCTATCGATAAATATCGATTTTGCGACATGGTTTTTTAAGCCTATGTAGGTTCTTAGGTTTAGTGTAAACGGATCTTAAGGATTTCACTTTATTCAGAGTATCTTCTAGTCGTGCACGCCCTGCTAAAGCACTTTTACTTATTGTTGTTACCCATGCTGCATAGCCGGCTAGCCAAAGAGAGGGAGAGAAAAAAAAACAGAAAACCAAAGAGCTTAACTGTTTACTAGACGGACAAACGACGCAATGCTGCACGTTTCAACACCCGCACGATAACAAGCCAACAACAACAACAACGACAACAACTACGACAGTAACAACAACGTGACAACAGCTGCTGTTGTTGTTGTTGTTCAGTCTTAACGGCTGATCGAGTGACAAGGCGAATGAATTATGTTTAGTCCGATAAATAAATGAACAACAAAAAGATATTTCGTATGTAGATTTGTTAAATTTACCAATCGAGCGCCAATTATAACCGAAAGCAACAACAACAACAACAACAACAACAACAACAACAACAACAACAACAATAAACAATTTGGTAGCTCTTACATCAGAGCTTGTAGATATTGTAATAAAAACGAATGGCCCCACGATTCGAAAGACAAAATAGCAGCAGCAGCAACAACAATAATATACTTTTGTATCTTTGTTGTTGCTGCAGTTTTTAACGGCATTTTGCGTGGTTTACATTCATTACAAGCCGCATTTGTTGTGGCTGCGACTGCCAAAGCGGTTGCGTTTTTTTTTTTAACGATATTGGCCGCAATCGACGTCAAGGTCGGCACTGCAAGTGCCAAACGCCAATGGCCCTTTTCAGGTCAGACCATGGGGCAGGGGGTGGGGGGGGCGAGACACTTAAAAGCCATTGCAACAAAATTTGAAATGCAAGCGTGCGCTGCAATCAACAACAATGCTCAACTAATTGTGAATGACTCCGATTGCATAAAGTGTAACACTTTAACGGTAGCCGTACCGGTACGGCAGATATTTGTTTGGGGCATTTATGAGGTTGCACACGGTTAATCGCTTTAAAATTAATTAATTAAGTGAGTTCAAGCTGAACAGCCTAAATTGCCAGTTGGTAGTGCAACAATCTGTTAAAGATACGCAGGAGCACCCTCCAACGGTAGGGCTCCTTCACGTTGGAGCCTCACGACCTTGGTGCTTAAGTTAAAACTTTCCCTAAAAAGTGAAAACTGTTGAAAGTTCGTTATTTGCGGGTTGTTCAAGTCTATCGATGACACCCACTGGCACCCTTTTGATGGTAGGGCATCCTAAGGCAGGGCCTCATGAAGACAGACACGGAATGGCAACAGTTGGATGTTTCTTATGAGACGTTATAAGGGGAATCTTTAAATTTAAGCTCATATATCAATGACTCTGACGGGCACCCGTTCAACGGTAGGGCACCTTGACGTTAAGACCTCGTGCCCGCAGTGGAACATACCGTAAGACGGGTTATAAGGTTAGGTCTTAGGTGCTTAGGGTATAGAGTCACAGGAATCTGCAAGACAGGTTATTCAATCTCGTAGAGAATTTGCGACTTGAAACTCCTATATTTTTTGTATGAAAACATATCTAAAATCCTATCGATAAAAACAAATTTCTTTCTCTTGCAGCTATCGAACGTACAACATAAACAGCTCGTGTGAAGACGCAGCAGCAGCAGTCTCAGACAGCGGATTGGAGGGATCGAAGTCGCCACGCCATGCACAAGAGAAAGAGACCCTAGAGCGAGAGAGAGAGAGAGCGAGCGAGCGAGAGAGAGACTTAATCAAAAGCCAGAAGAGAAGCAGAAAAACCCAAACAATCATCCTATCGTTGCCATTATTATCAACGTCGATCCCGACAAATATGGTGCTAAATCTCCTATTTATCACGACGGTCATCAAGTCCACATTCGGTGTGGTAACCACCGGACTCTGGCTAATACCCTTGCTCTTAGCGGCCATTACATATTATCGCTATGATGCAGTGGATCCGGAATCGCGGCCATTGGACCAGTTGAATCTGTGGCCCGAATATGATTTCATAGTGGTGGGCAGCGGCTCGGCGGGCGCGGTGGTGGCCAATCGACTGAGTGAACTGCGCAAATGGAAGGTGCTGCTGATCGAGGCCGGGCCGGATGAAAACGAGATCTCGGATGTGCCCTCGCTGGCCGCCTATTTGCAGCTAAGCAAACTCGACTGGGCCTACAAAACGGAACCCTCGACGAAGGCCTGTTTGGGTATGCAGAACAATCGCTGCAATTGGCCGCGAGGCCGGGTCCTGGGCGGCTCCTCCGTGCTTAACTATATGCTCTATGTGCGTGGCAATCGGCATGACTACGATCATTGGGCCTCGCTGGGTAATACCGGTTGGGATTACGATCAGGTGCTGCACTACTTCAAGAAGTCCGAGGACAATCGCAATCCCTATCTGGCCAAGAGCGCCTATCATGGTCGTGGCGGGCTGCTGACCGTGCAGGAATCGCCCTGGCACACGCCGTTGGTCGCCGCCTTCGTGGAGGCGGGCACGCAGCTGGGCTACGACAATCGGGACATCAATGGCGCCCAACAGGCGGGCTTTATGATTGCCCAAGGCACCATACGACGCGGATCACGGTGTTCCACGGCAAAGGCGTTTCTGCGCCCGATACGCCAGCGTCCAAACTTTCATTTGTCGATGAACTCGCATGTGACACGCATCATCATCGAGCCGGGCACCATGCGCGCCCAGGCCGTGGAGTTTGTGAAGCATGGCAAGGTCTATCGCATTGCGGCACGTCGCGAAATTATATTGTCAGCGGGCGCCATCAACACGCCACAGCTGATGATGCTCTCGGGGCTGGGGCCGCGCAAGCATCTCGAACAGCATGGTATACGTGTGCTGCAGGATCTGCCTGTGGGCGAGAATATGCAGGATCATGTGGGCATGGGCGGCCTAACGTTTCTTGTGGACAAGCCCGTGGCCATAGTGCAGGATCGCTTCAACCCAACGGCGGTCACCTTCCAGTATGTGCTACGCGAACGCGGACCCATGACCACGTTGGGCGGTGTCGAGGGTCTGGCCTTTGTGCACACACCCTACTCCAATCGGAGCATCGACTGGCCGGACATACAGTTCCACATGGCGCCCGCTTCCATTAACTCGGACAATGGTGCGCGTGTCAAGAAGGTAATGGGTCTTAAGGAGTCCGTTTATCAGGAGGTCTATCATCCCATTGCCAACAAGGATAGCTGGACAATAATGCCGCTGCTGTTGCGTCCACGCTCCAGGGGCAGTGTTCGCTTGCGCTCGGCCAATCCCTTTCACTATCCGCTCATCAATGCCAACTACTTTGATGATCCGCTGGATGCCAAGACGCTGGTGGAGGGCGCCAAGATAGCGCTACGCGTCGCCGAAGCGGAGGTGTTCAAGCAATTCGGCAGCCGGCTCTGGCGCAAGCCGTTGCCCAACTGCAAACAGCACAAATTTCTATCCGATGCCTATTTGGAGTGCCAGGTGCGCACCATATCGATGACCATCTATCATCCCTGTGGCACCGCCAAAATGGGTCCCAGCTGGGATCCGGAGGCTGTCGTTGATCCACGACTGCGTGTCTATGGTGTGCGTGGGCTGAGGGTCATTGATGCCAGCATTATGCCGACCATCAGCAGCGGCAACACGAATGCTCCGGTCATTATGATCGCCGAAAAGGGCGCCGATCTCATCAAGGAGGATTGGCTCAACAATCCCGAGTATAAAGTCAAGCGGCAGGATGGCTACAGTGACAGCGAGCCGGCCGCCAGCAGCAACAGTAACAGCAGCAACTTTCACAGCAGCAACAATTTGACGCTAGCAGCAACAGCTGCTGACAGCCTGACAAGCAGTTAGCTGTGCTTGTCATTGGGCCGGGGTCAGGTGTGCTCAGGGGTCAACTAGCTTTACAAGACTCAAACAACTGAACGGACAGTCCGACTGTCGGACTGTCGCACTGTCGGACAGTCGCCTTCATGGACAGCGTGTTGCTTTTTTATTATCAAGTCCCGAACAAAAGTTTGCCATTGTTTCAATCTAGTGTTAAGACAAACAAACAAACAAACAAACAAAAGTTCGCCTTTTTGGGCTGCTATCACATAACGCCAAACACCAACAACAATCAACAATGGTTGGCAACATCAGCAACAATAACAACGACAACAACAGCAAATAGTTTCCCATGCAAACATTTATCCCAAAATGATGTAATGGCGTGAAAAGCATGAAATCGAGTCATAGTTATGTACCATATATAATTTCTAGACTCTAGTTAAGCTAAACATAATTATTGCAATTAATTTTAAATTTTATATCTATTCTCATTTTTTTTTTGTCTTATTTAATTTATAATGAAATATTTGTATAGTAAATATTTTTGACTATTTATAAGCCACATACGAGCATAATAATTATTTATAAAAAACATCTGAGCTAAAGTTTATTAAATAAATTAAATTAATTGAAATGAAGTAAATTCGAAATGCTTGACTAGCGTATACCCTACATATGATCAGGTCGGATTACTATAACATAAAGTTTTCTCAAGATAAACTCAACTATAACTCAGCTTAACAGCGCTCAGATAAATTTTACGTAATCTGTTTCCATCGGAACAGTTGGTCGGAAATAAAGCTTTCTATATCATTTCATAGACCCAAAGGTATTCAATTTACGACTTGCTGTTTTGTCTTGTTTTGTATTTATTTAAAGCTGAAGGCAAATAAATTAGCACTAGTTTATATAGACACGAACAAGGATAAATCAATTCGTTTACACTCAAGAATATAAATAATCAAACTTGTTTGTTGCCATCGTTTGCTAATTAAATAATTCTATTGTTTTTGTGTGTCATACATTTTGATACATATACCCGGCAACATTAACAGCAACAAGCCCAAGGATTGGCCCAACCAATTCAATAATTTATGTCGTCCGCCTAAAAGCAGGCAACACAAAAATCGTCAACAGCAAATAACTGGGGCGTACCCATAGAGATGGCTAAGCCAACGATGAATAGCTGCCTCATACGATGAATAAATGCACGAGTAGATGAGAGCAAATGCAAATATACTTTAAAGTAGGCAATTGTATAATTATTTGAATACTTTATCAACGTATTTAAACGTAACTGTTATTCATTTATTTTGGCTCAATTTTAATATTGAACACACTATTTAGTTGCCTTTCCGTTCTTTGGTGTCATGGGGCAATCAATTTAGATTTTTACGACTTTTACGAAAATTAAATATCGATTCAATTTAAAAAAGTAATCCCTTAGCTTAGAGAATTTATTGTTGTATTAATCGTTTTCATTCAATCAAATGCAATTTAATTCCATTCAGTTGCATTTGGTAAAAAATTAATTTGTCAGCAAAGAAGCATTTTGCTTCATACAAACGATAGTTGCGCTAGGCGCATATCTAGCTAATAGGATATTTATGTAGCCCAACAGTTGGGCGCAGTCATTAAATGACAAAGCACAAAATGACACGCAAATGCAAATTGAATGAAATTAGTTGAATTAATGGCTTGTTGCTTCAGCTTTACCAAAGCAAAAGCCGCACAAATAAACAAAAGGAAGAGAGAGACAGAACCTGATATCGATGTCATATACGGCTTGTAATACCCTGAACCCATTAAAAATGGATCAAATAAAGGGTATAATGATTTTGTGAGCATGTATGCAACAGACAGAAATCTATATCATATACTCTTGATTGGCACGTTGAGCTGACTCGAACTAGTCAGGTAAGTTCCACTATTCCCCAGTCTGTTTCCCTATTTGCACTCGTTAAGCATAGTTCGAAAATTATGAGAGCTAGCCGCACTCAATTTGGTATATATGTAGATAATCATATGGTATACACATATCGCGAATATTTTACGATTGGGATACCTTCTGATATGTTCCCAACATAAGCAAAAACTTATATTCAAAGAGTGAGCTGTGCGCTTTGGGATATTTGAGGGTATCACCTAGTCGAGCACTCCCATCGTTACATGTTCTTGGTTATTTTTGTCTTTTTAGCCCTGACAAAGGGCGCATCAGCGATAAATTCAACTTTGAACTTGGCCACAACACGAGCCACTCGCCGCGAACAACGCCCAACAATTTGGCCATAAATCATCTCAAGAGCTTAAAATTGGCGACCTTGAACAGCAATTTTCATGTCCATAACTTCGGAAGCCGGAAACTCCATTGATTCAATACAGCTTGACTCGACTGACTATTGACTAATCAATGCAAATTGCATTGGGTATTTTTCCGGCTAAGAAAAAACGGAAACGTGTGTCCAACACCAACGTACAGAAGGTGTTAAAAGCTAAGACCCTGCCCGGAAAGCCTTCCCAAATGGTACAAGAAAACATTCCACTACCAAAAAAAAAAAACTGGCTCTGCGATAAAATGTTAATTTTGGTTGAGTTAATTAATAAAGCTTAGCTAACAAAAACAAAAACAAAACTAACTGAGAGTTGACTCTTGACCATTTTACAGCTACATTTTACACTTGGCTAACGGTCAGCAGGCGGTTCAGCACGCAGTTGAAGGTCGTCGATGAGGTGCGGCAAAGCGAGCAAATGGTTATACCTGTTTATACCCTGTACCCAGGCAAAGAGGGTCATACAAATGTGTGCTGTGTGCAGGCACAAGATATTTAGTAGCCCATTAAATAATTTGTTTAAGCCAAGAGCGAATACAGAGTAACTTGGAGCTCAAACTATTTTCTATCTACTTCTATATATGTGAATGAAACGCAAGAGCTAGGCAAAGCAAATCTCTAGTGATCTCTTCTGTGCATTTGTAGGCTATATATACTACAGGGTGTGTGACTGTGTGGCAGAAATGAACTCAGAGTTAGCTAGAGAAGTCAAATTGGGTATGTAGCCTCTTTTGGCATTTGTAGCCACCATCTAGTACAGGGTATCTGTCTGTGAGGCACTCACAACTCTTTTATGCTATCTCTATTTGTATGTTAAGCATTCACAACTAGAGCAATTAAAATATTTGATGCATTACGTATACGCAGCTATTAGAAGAGTTCTCTCATAAATGAGCACCAAGTTTATATAAACGAAATGCCGCAAGCGAACTCATCTGGACGTTTTTGTTGCAAAGACTACGCTAACAGAATAAAATGTATTTATACGATGGTGAAACACACGCCCACAGACAACACCTGCAGAAGCAAACACAACGTCCGCTCAAATAACACGGAGTCTAGCAGCGTTTGGGTTGGCAAATTTGGTTCATTGTGTGGATTTAAATAATTATAGAAACGAGCACAGAGCATTTACAAACAACGTTTACACGTGATTATGGCATTTGAATAGCTTGGTTTGAGCATTACGTATACGCAACGTTGCATGCAGACGCAGCACTTGCAGCATTTGGCTGCAGCTGCTGTTGGCATATTCTGCCGTTTGTCACCAGGTGTGCCCTTCGCCAAGCTAAACAAATTTTGGACGTAGATACATACAAATTTGGCAATGCAAAGCCAAAGCTAAGGCAAGCCATTAACTGGGTCAATGGCTGACGGAAGTTAAATCGCATCAACAAACTCTGCGCGGGCAACAAGTTGTTATTGTTATTGTTTTTTTTTTTTTTTTTGTCTTTTAGTATCGAATGCATGAACTTCCTTTTTTTGTTCGGCGTCGTTACGTGCCACTTAGAGGTTAATAAACTTGTTATAGTCTGATATGATTTGTCAATTAGCATTTGCATGCGAGTCCGTTAGACAAGAGCCAACTCACGCAGCCCACCCAGTTGACCCAGACCCAGTGAACTTGATCTCTAGCCAAAAGACAAAAAGAAAAAAAAAACAACAACAACAAAAACTCAAATAAAAAAGAAAAAAATATTAAGAATTTCAGGGCTAAGAAGTTTTTACCACGCACGCTTCGCAACCAGCTAGACTTTAAGTTTGAGCTTACCTGTAAAGAGACAGAGAGAGAGAGAGAGAGAGAGAGAGAGAGGTTGTGTATTAATTATGGAAGCTATTTTAAAAATTACAACGTCACATTGAAATTGTTATTAATGATTGTCTGCTGGAGACGGAAATGTTTTCGACGCTTCTACAGAACATCTAATGCTCCATCCAACCGGTCTCCCCTCTCTAGATTTGGCCCTGTATTTAAGTAGCTATAATCGCTTCCATGGCTTACACTAATATAAGTGGCAACATAATCAACGGCATCATTAACAGACTTGGCTCTCGGAGACTGGTTTATTAGAATTCTAAGCGGCGACCTTGACTTAATTTCATGAGCGCTGGGCGTTACTCAATGCCCGGAAATAGGCCACTGGCCCGTCAATTAAAATACCCAACAGACTATATACGCATATATGCTGTTGATCAATGTAATTGCTTTGTTTTGCTGTAACTTAATCGTCTATCTAATGTACGCGTTTATAATCGCTAATTGTTCGATTGTGCATATAGAATATCGTTACGTTAATAGCATGGCCAATCGGACAGTCGGACAATCGGCTTATCGATTGCCGATTGTCCGGCCGATGACAGCCGTGACGCAGCACTTGAGGTTCACTAGCCCAACGTTTGTCAGTTGAACAACATTTTCGATTTCAGTGTGAACCCATTTGTATACCCTTGCACAGGGTATTGTATTATTTGTGCAAAGGGAGGACACATCAAGCAAAATGTATTACCAGATACATTGATGGATGATGTTTCGGGCTCCTTTTTTCTATTTTATGCAGTTATATAAGAAGAATCTGTCGCGATTTGAGCTTTCCCATTTTTCAAGCTACCTTCAAGAAAATCAGCTACATTATTCTGTCCACATATCTCCATAAACATATCAAATTACACTTCTCTAGTATTTTTCACAACATCCAAAAGGGCATTTAGGCTTCGGCGTGTGGATGTAAGACGTTATTTCTTTTGTTATTTGACCATATAATGCATAATTGCCAAGCATGTGGACAATTGTTCAGTTTGAATCAGATCTTAGCTCTGACAATTGCCGATTGTCAGTCAATTGCCATTCAGTCGACTGGGCTCATAATTATTTTGGTAGCACTTTTGTTTGCGGTCAGCTCGTGAGCACTTTAAAGTGTGCAATTATTTGAGATTTTTTTCTCGTATTTAACAAGCTGGAAGTGACGTCAACGGCTCAACGATCCGCCACATCAAATGAATAAAAATATACATAAAACATTTTTAAGTGTCGCTATTCAGCAAGAGTTCAAGCACTTGCAGAACGGAAGAAGAACAAGAGCAAGGAAGTACACAAAGTGGGTGCAGACAGCTGTCAAAATAGTTGTCACTATCAAGATTATAATAACTATTTGCCTTAAAAAAATATATATGGAATGTGTAGAGAGAAGATTAACGATCTTTTTTAAGTGTCTCAATAAGACAGATGGTAACCAACAGACGGATACTTATACAAACAAATATTTCTACTGACTAATTGACTGACAGATTCACGGACGGATTGGCAAACGGATTGACAGACGGACAGCTTCTACTGTATTTACCCAATCTCATGTAATTTCACGTTTAAATAACGTTTTGGTTCATTCCACCCGAATGTGTGGAAAATGCGCGTAAAACGGTTAGGTGAAACTTTTTGCTTACTCTCCGATAGGCTTCAAATTCACTTTCAAGCATTTTTGTGCAAATTCATTGTGATTAAGAAGTTTTCTCCAAGCGGCTACAAACATTTTTTGTAAACATTTAGAGCATGAAGAAGTTTGATAGCGATTTGTAAAGTAACAAGTGGGCGGAAATGCTGCCAATTCCTAAATTCCCTAGAATCGACTACAATTTAATTTTCCAACTTTATTTAATGTTTAAGACATCTCATTGAAGGCGGAAATCAATTCCAATGGATCCATAGGACAGGAATTTAAGAAGTATTCCACGTGCGGAAAATGCGAGAAAAACTGATATTCAATAACTGTGCAAAAAACCAATTAATATCCGCTATACCTGTGCTCTTATACCAATAAAGAGATTACAATTGGATATCTGACAATTATAATAAAATTGAAATACTATCCACAAGAAAATAATCAAATAAAACAGAAGCGACTGCATCACAATGATATTAAAACAATAGCTCTGCGTTTTATATTCCAACGAATTAATTAATTTGTCACGCGTCGAAAACCAGACACCAGACACAAGAGATGGAAGAAACTGGTCTTGGGGTGTGTCCGTGGTAACGGCTCAAAAAAGCAGTGTATTCAGGGAACAAGACATTATTATATAATTTATCGAGAGGCTAGGCTATCATTTCATCATATTTCGAAATATCAAGAGAATTAGATGCAATCAAATCGTGTCCTCCTCCACAGCTTCTGCCATCATGGAATGCGGCGCTATGAATCTATCCGTGGCACCCAGGATGGTGATGCCACGTGGATGTGGGCTTGGATTGTCCCAGCAGTGTTTGTACCAGGCCGTCTGTTGGCGACTCAGCCCAAAGCCGGCGGCCAGCCGCTCGGTGCAGTAGACCAGGCAACGAGTCATCGTGCGCAACATGCGGCCCCAGCTCGAGTCCAGCTCCTGTTCATGCTCGGGGCCAACTGGCTGCGCAGATGAGGCAGATGTTGCCACCTGTTCCTGATAACCGCTCACCGGCGATAACTCAGTGGTTAAAGCGGCAGCTGAGGGTCCTGGCTTTGCATGAAGCGCCCATTCCACTTGATCCGGGGTGCTGGCCACTTCCTCCTCATTGCGGCTCTTAATGCTGCTATCTAACTGCTGTTGCTGCTGCTGCTGCTCCATCTCCTGTGCACCGGAGCTGGACATCTTGCTGCGGCTTGTTGTTGTTGTTGTCGTATTCACAGTACCTGGCTAGCAGATGTATGCCAACGATTTGATTGCTTTTCGGAATTTGAATGCTTGTAGCTTCAGTCAGACAAGGCAGAGCTTATTGAATTGTTGCTTTTTGAATTAAGTACTCCAGCCTACTGAAAATTGCTGGGCCCTACTTTAACTTGAGAGTATTACACAGAAGAGTTATGCCGCCCAATAAATGGCAGTGTA
The DNA here is from genome assembly GCF_030788295.1 of Drosophila virilis. Taxonomy (NCBI): domain Eukaryota; kingdom Metazoa; phylum Arthropoda; class Insecta; order Diptera; family Drosophilidae; genus Drosophila; species Drosophila virilis. The sequence continues at coordinate 7,326,586 of NC_091543.1, forward strand.
CCTAATTGAAACAACTGTACCCAATTCTACATAGCTGTATATTGTATATTATGGTACACTCCCCATATGCAGCCATACTTTCACTAAATTTATCAAACCTAAAAAACAAGCCTTACTGTTCCTCAATGTACTCAACTGTACCCTACTGTAGCCTACTCAACCTTACTGCACTCCACAGTACTCTTATGTACTCTACTGTACCCTACTGTACCCTTCTGTACCCTAACAAATTGACTAAGCAATATGCTCTTATGTTTTCTAGTTTTTGCAATATGTGATAATGATAAACATTTTCAGTTTGTCCGACTTGGATCTTAGTTAAAACGCAATTGATACCCGTATATTTCTCGCCTGGTCGAAAATCTTTTTAAGGAAGAAACACAGCATCCGCTTCTTTAGTTGTGGAGTTTTGATATAATTTTTTATAAGTATATACTTTTGATACACAAATTATCTATGCATTTATCCAATGCGGCACTTCAAAACTGGTTTATTGCTTTTTACTACCAATTCTAACGTTCTCTCTCGCAATCAGCGCTAGTTTGTTTCTTTCTTGGTTTCTTGTCGGTGTTTTTTGTGTGTCTTTTGCTGGCAACCTTGAAGATTCTTTGGTAGAAGATTTGTGTGTTGGTTCGTTATTGCTGCAAAAAACGATTTTCATGTTTCGCCTTTTTTTTTTCTTTTATGGTTGGTTTTTTATGTTTAGTCATATAACAGGGCGCAACTTCTCTCTACTCGAAAATATGCACAGATATATATGCTTATTCTTCGGCTGTTTGTAAAATAAATATTTACGAGTGTCTACAAATCGAAACCATAAATGTAGCAAAACAATACAAGCGATTGTGAAATTCACTCATTAGCAAGAGATATACTAGATATATGCCAGTCAATAAGATTCCACAAACAAATTAATTTAATCTTTGCATTAAACAATAATTAAGGCAGCGAAATAATATAGATGGAAAAATATACACTCAATTAGAGCAACAATGTAGAGTACATCGAGACGGAAAGCTGTTCAAGCAAGTTTCCTTGAAATGCATGAAAACTAAATACACACGAGTTTAAAAGACGCGAACGTTCAATTGAAAATTACTTTTCAGACAGTTCAAAATACAAAGAATAAAAATATTACATAAAAAACTACGTTTATGTCTATAACTCAGTAAATTCTTAGACAATATTTAATATTTAAATCAATCAAATTTCATAGCTCTAGCTTTCACAATTCCCGAGTTCAGGCCGAAAGTTGAGCCACTTTCTGGCCACAGCTAAAGTATACCCCATGTTGCAGACCAAACACTTACAGGGTATACAGAAGAAAAAAACCCCAATAGTGCGTAGCTGCGTATAGTATGTAAATTCTGATTAATAAAAAATAAGCCGCAACAGGCTGAAAACGAGTCGCACCCAGTTGAACACAATCAAGTATGCCGACGACTGTCGCCAAAAAGAACAATCTGCTCGCGCGACAAATTAATGGCTAGTGAGGCGGCGGGGGCTAAGCCAAGATCAAAAAACCGTCCAGTCATCATCACTAGGCAAGACCATCGAATCGCAGTTTTTTTTTTTTTGGCTGAAATGCTCCAGCAACAGCTGCGTCAACACGAACCTGCCTGATTGAGTCAAAGTATTGCAACAGGCACAGAGTTCATGAGTGGCATGCCACAGTGCCACGCCCAAGCAGAAGCAGACAAATGTCAGAGTCGCGTCCCCTAAACTAAAAAGACAAAAAGAAAAAAATAACAGTGACAATTTCGCGCCATATAAGGAAAAACAAAGACGAAAAACAGCCGCCAAAAGCATTTGGCCGCAGTTTCGCCGGCTGAAAAGTCGGTCAAAGACAACGGCTAACAAAATTCTTGACTACTTAGCAGCAAATTGGCAAAAACAACAACAACAACAGCAACAGCAGCAGCAGCAGCAGCAGCAGCTAACTATCGATTGTGCCGAAAACTTTAATTGCCGTTAGGCGCGCAGAGTTGCCAACTATTGCGAAATTGCGCACCAGTTGGCAACGGCGCTACCTTGACTCGAATGCCGCCGCCTGAATGTCATCGATTCTTGTCAAACCTTGGTCGCCAACCAGCCAACGGGCCAACAAGCCAACGGACCAACTAGCTCTGCCAAGAACTTGCCGGCAAGGTTCTGGCACAGCTTTAGCCGCCGACGCTTACCCTGCACAAGAGTTACAACAAATAACTGAGCCCGAAAAAATAACGACACGCTGCCTACCAAATACCCTTGCCAACATGTTACCTGGCAAAACGTTCATAGCATAGCTTTATTTCTGACAAATTGTGCATGATACGATTAAATGCAACTTTGCAGATACTTTGGATATGTTAAGACAATTGTCAAGCTCGCTATGGTTGAGTTTTGTCAAGTTAGCTGCACTTTTCTGCTAAATGAAGCCAAAGGCTATGTGCCCCTTTTTCAGCTCAATTTTATTCATAATTTATGTGCTCAACTCAGTGGAAGAGCTTGATGCCTGGTGAACTAAGATATATATTGAAAAGTAGAAGATAAAAATGTATATAAAATATTCAGTTTTCCTGCAATATTAACCACAGTTCGATATAGTTAATGGCATTACCGACAGCTCCAACTATTTGTATACATTTCGTGACAATAACATAATACCCTCTTCATAATGCCCTCTTCAAGGGTATATCAAATTCAAGTAAATCTGGTTCTTGACATAAGCTTTAATTTGTGGTTTTTGATTTGTGATTTGTTCGCGTTGACAAACGAAATGAGAAGCTAACTTTGTGGCTGTTTATTTGTTATTGTTTTGTTTTGCTTAATCATTTTATTTAAAGAACTTAATTTTAAGATTCACCTGATCGATTAAGTACCTACAATGTCTTATTAGTTCACACTAATACAAGACAATTATTTTAATATAACGCACTTTATTAAAGTTGTTGCCTTTGCAATTATTGTAGCTAGTTGATATATAACCTTTAAATAAATATGATAGTAATAAAAATAAAAAACCTTTAAAAAAAAACATGGAAAAATAAAAAAACAGAAAACTGAAAAACAACAGGAGAAATATACCAAAGTGTATTTTTCTTCATATTCCTATGCAATTAGTTGTAAAACAATGTAATTGCCATTGTCATAATAACAGCTCTGTGCTTGCTTTCTGATAATTTTCCATTTCTATTTATGGGTTATTAATTTCTAAACTAAAACCGGTTTGCATACAATGGAAAGTTTACAGAGTTAAGTCCCCAAACCGCTTGCAATGTTTCGACTTTATGCTCAGTAGTAGAAGAAACAGTTGTTGGTATTTGGTCAAACATTGGGTTAAACAAATTATATATCTTAAGAAAAAAAAAAACTTGAAAGATCTTTTTTTTTCTTTCTTTTTTTCAGTATGTCATGGGTCGGCGCTTGTGCTTTAAGACAAATTCTACGATTCAATGCTGTGACTTCAGATGCTGACAATGGGTCGCCCATTCGAAGCCCATTCTCTTGTTGAATCATTCACATGCAAACGGAAATAATTAAAAGATTTACAAAACAAAGTCCAGCAAGTGATGAAACTCAATGGTTTCGAGGGGCAGCTGGGCAAGTTCTAGAGCGCATACAAAATTGTTGTTGAATCATGCAACTGATTGCAGACAACCCTCGTCACAAGCCACGATCCGTTGCCATTAGCCAAGTCATTTAGAATTTTGAATTTGCAATTTCGAATTTGCAAAGCGATCTACTGATGCTACTGCTAGCCAGTACGACTGAGCTTCAGACGATCGTGCGGATGGTTTTCCCTTAGCTTATCTAAAAATAATATACTCGTTCAGATCGTTCGATATGTTTCCTCTCTAACTCTGGTAATATTACGCAATTCAGTTAAACCTGAAAGACATTTGAGTTGTATACATTCAATTCTATTTAATAGGTTTCTTCTACAGAGCTTGCTCTCTGGTCCTAGGGGTCACTCGAAATTACAGTGATCCGGAAATGGTTTTCTCTTGACGTATCTTAATATAATATACTCGATTTGCTATACCCTGTATAGCTATTGCTATGTTCCCTCTCTATCTCTGCTAATAGTATGCATTTCAGTTAATCCGACTCGACATTTGAGTTTCCTCCATTTGCTTGCAATTCTATCCAATTATTTTCTTCTACAGATCTTGCTCTCTGATCCTACAGGTCACTCGAATTTACAACGAACTTACAGAATCTCTTAACGTATCTTTAAATACTATAATCGGTTAGAGCGTTTGCCATGTTCCCTCTCTATCTCTGTTATTACTATGCATTCAAGTTAAGCTAACACGACAGTTGAATTTCTTCCATTTGGTTGTAATTCTATCTAATTAGTTTCTTTCACAGATATTGCTGTCTGTTCCTGGGGTTCACTCGAACTTATCTGCGATTTCCTATTGCTAAAGCCAGGCATTAAGCTCTTATTGAGACCTGTTGTAACTACCTGCTCTCTGCTCTAATGGAATTCATTATACTCTTTATATTTGACTTCTGTCGGTGTTTACATCTGTCTGTCTTAATTTGCTCGTTTGCTAAAGAATTATTTTCGATCATGTGTTTTGATCTTTGAATTATATTTCTTCGTTCGAACTGGTTGCATTCTGTATAATTAATTACACTTGCAAATGTTCGTCTTTAATCTAAACTTTTTTTTAGCTAATGCAACTGGATGACATTTTTAATAGCTTATTATTTATCTATTGTTTTGTATTATATTTAAGATTATTCTAATTTCATTCTGTTTACCAGAGTATCTTTCCACCTATCGTCTGTAATTATTTTTTTTTTTTATTTTAAGTGTAAATTAAGGTGGGAGAACGAATTATCGCATTATTTTCTATTGCATTCATGTTTTTGCAATAAATAACCGACTACCCTCGATACTATCAAATACGTATTTCGAAAGTTCTAGGCACAATAAAATTTGCACAGAAATTTATGCAAGAATCAAGAATTATCCCGGCAAATATGTGTAAAATCATTTAAATTTCTCAATCGGAAAGAACATAAGGCAGGCCAACAGATGAACATTATCTACTAACGGGCCCAATCGAAAATACTTAATAATATGAAAGGCGAAATGTCAATCAAGAATCAAGTTTCAGTTTGGTAGGCAATTGGGGTCTGACCCTAGTTAGGCGTTTGGCAACAATATCATAGGTATATTGTTAAGGGTGTTTTCTCTTCATTAATCATGCTCTTAATCGCAGCTAAGTGCATATGCATATTGAATAATTGCTGCTTACATTGCCTCACGAATCGCAATGTGAGACTCTAACCCGAGCTCGAGCTGCCCTCCGCAAGGCCCGATGCCAGTAGCTGTTCAATGTAATTAAAACATCAGCTCGGATATAAATGTGATTAACGAGTATTGAATTTCCTTTCTTCTAATGGATTCTATTCCCGAACTAATTGTTGATTCAGTTGCTCGCTGTCAGCTCAACTCTCCGGATGGGCATGCAACTACTCATGCTGTGGCCACTGTGCCTGATCTCTGCTGCAGTGGCCCAAAGCTACTATGGCAATGCCCTGGCCGATGCCTTGGAGCTGCTGCGACGTGGCCAAAATCAAATGGATCTCGAGGCCCTTGACGAACGCGACCAGCTGCTCACTGAATATGACTTTATTGTGGTGGGCGCCGGCACCGCCGGCTGTGCTCTGGCCGCGCGTCTCTCCGAGAATCCCAAATGGAAGGTGCTGCTGCTGGAGGCGGGCGGACCGGAGAGCTATGCCATGGACATGCCCATTGTGGCACACTATCTGCAGCTGGGCGAGATGAACTGGAAATATCGGCCACAGGCCTCCAACAGCTATTGCCTGGCGATGAACAACAATCGCTGCAATTGGCCGCGCGGCAAGGTGATGGGCGGCAGCTCCGTCCTCAACTACATGATGTACACGCGCGGCAATCGCCATGACTATGATCGCTGGAAGGCACTGGGAAATCCTGGCTGGGGCTATGACGAGCTGCTGCCCTATTTTCGCAAATACGAGGGCTCGCATATACCCGACGCGGACACGGGCCAGTCGCGACCCGGCCGCCAGGGACCGGTCAGCATCAGCTACTCCCTATTTCGGACCCCTATTGCCGCAGCCTTTGTGGAGGCCTCAAAGCAGGCGGGCCTGCCGCACGGCGACTACAATGGCGCATCTCAGCTGGGCGTCTCCTATCTGCAGGCCACGGTCCACAATGGCACGCGTTGGAGCTCCAATCGCGCCTACCTCTACCCAATCAAGGGCCAACGGCCCAACCTGCACATAAAGAAGAGATCGCTGGTCACCAAGGTGCTCATCGATCCGCAGACAAAGACCGCCTATGGCATCATGGTCCAGACCGCTGGACGCATGCAGAAGGTGCTCGCTCGCAAGGAGGTGATTGTCTCGGCGGGCGCCATTAACACGCCCCAGCTGCTGATGCTCTCGGGCCTCGGTCCCGCCAAGCATTTGCGCGAGGTAGGCATCAAGCCAATTGCTGATCTGGCCGTGGGCTACAATCTGCAGGATCATGTGGCGCCAGCAGTGACCTTTGTGTGCAACGCCAGCTCGCTGAGAATACGCAACATTCTGAACACGGATGCAGTGGGCGGCTATCTGCGAGACGAAGGACCCCTGCGCAATCCAGGCGGCGTGGAGGCCATTTCCTTCTACGGACTGGACGATGATGCGCGTGCCAAAGGCTGGGCAGACATGGAGCTGTTCATGGCAGGCAGCAGCCTACATCTGAATCCAGCACTGCGGCTGGCATTCGGCGTCAGGGCGGACATCTATGAGACTATCTTTGGCGGATTGGAGAACAGCAAGCAGGACTCCTTCATGATCTTGCCAATGATACTGCGCGCCAAGAGTCGCGGGCGCATTCGACTCAAGAGTCGCAATCCTCAGCAACATCCACTGATCGATGCCAACTATTTTGCGCATCCGTATGATCTGAACATAACGGTGCGCGGCATCGAGCAGGCGGTCAGCCTGATGGATCAGCCCGCCTTCAAGGCGATCAATGCACGTGTGCTGGAGACGCAGCTGCCCGCATGCCGTCATCTCGGACGTCAGACCCGCGCCTACTGGGCGTGTCATGCGCGTCACTTCACCTTCACGATCTATCACTATTCCGGCACGGCCAAAATGGGGCCACGCAGCGATCCCAGCGCCGTGGTCGACGCGCGCCTACGCGTCCATGGTATTCGAAATTTGCGCGTAGCGGATGCCAGCATTATGCCCTATTTGGTTGCGGGTCATCCCAATGGGCCGGTCTTTTTAATAGCCGAGAAGGCCGCCGATATGATCAAGGAGGATCACAACTATAGCTAGCAAAAGTGATGCCTGAATTTCTTCCACCCACAAGTGAATAGAAAATGGATCGCATTACTGATCTTGGCGAGGATCTTGCCGCTCACCCAGCGATCGTTCTGGACATTTTTTGTCTGCTCTTCCATTTCTTTCCAATCATAATTGGTGACAGTTATATGTGAGGATCATGCATGTGATCAAGCCAGCGATTTTTGGGATCTTCCGTCTTTTTATTGGTTCCATGGAATAAAACACAGCCCACTTGGTTCTACTTAGATCATAAGTCATTCATTGTGTACCATATCCTGAGTCATAAATATTTGCTAAAAGTCTTCTGATATATTCTTATATTTATTTCGTGTAGATCTTGGCGATGATCTTGCCATTCCAGGATTTTGACTGTTTCATATATTTCCCCGTGCGTAGCGACTCCTTTGAAGATCACATGAGTCTTCTGGTCTCAAATTTCTGCTGCTTGCCGTGGTTTTATTCAAATCAAATGTCTTAAAAGTCTTCAACAGGAACTGCAGGCAAAAGATCTCCTCTGTAAGAATTTAAGAGCTTCTAGCCAATGGGTTGACAAAGTCGATGCTTCTAAAATCAAATTGCCTGTTAAATGATTTTGCCCTTGTTCTTTTCGATCGACCAACTGTTTTCCGTAAGCGCAGTATGAATTAAATTAATTACAAAACTTCTGCGGAGCAGAAAACAACCTATAGGTGAACTTGACTGTGCTCTTGTCGATCAACCAACGCGATCGTTGCAGACAATTTATGCGTTGCTACCCAATGGGTTGACATATTGTTGCTAAATGGAATATTAAAAGAAAGAAAAAAACAAAAAACAAAAAAATGGGCTGTGCGCGTATGGTGGGCCCTTCCGCATTGAGAGCATGGGCAATCGATCTGATTTGATCTTCGGGCCAGACAATAAATCGAAAATCGCCGTTTAAATGGATGTCAAAATTGGACCCTCGAGATTGCCCTTAGGTTGCCCTGCAAGCTGCAGACGATTTTGCGTAGCTTCCGCAATTTGGTCAATATGCTCTGGGGCTGTGATCGTGTGAACGATCAGCTCAAGTCAATGTCAGTGCGTTCGCTCAAATTTCGCTTTCAATTTGGCTTTGTGAACGTGTCCACAGTCATGCGAATGCTGCTGCTGTTGCTGCTGCTGCTGCTGTTTGCCGCTCTGAAGATTCTTGGCAGTAATCGTTAACGTGAACAACGATCGCGCTGCCGATCGAGCGCGCTGCCGAAAAGATTCGCAAACACGATTCGGCCGAGACGGCAGCGCTTATATTTAATATTAAATTGAACTTGGCCAGAGCGATTGCCAGCATTACCAGTTACGAGTCCGATTGGGCAAGACGAACTAACGGCACGGGCCACGCATGCGCGCACAGTCCGTACTCAAAAGAACGTCTAAGAAACTATCCAAAGAACGATTTGAACACATATATAGAAAAACAGTTTTTTTTTTTTTTTTGTGCAACCTCAAGTGAAGTGCTAAGAACATGGCTAAAGTGTATCAATGCCAGCTATTCGTGGGGCTAATGCTCGCCAGCCTAGCTCTGATCGCCGCCCAGAGCGAGAATGTGCTGTTCGAGACGATCAATTTCCTGCGACGCGGCCAATCGGATGTCGAGCTGGAGAACTATGATAATACCATTGAAATGGAAAGCGAATATGATTTTATTGTGGTGGGCGCCGGTACAGCGGGCTGTGCTCTGGCCGCGCGTCTCTCTGAGAATCCAAAATGGAAGGTGCTACTGCTGGAGGCAGGCGGACCGGAGCGTCTGGTCATGGATGTGCCCATAGTGGCGCACTTTCTGCAGCTGGGCGAAATGAACTGGAAGTATCGCACCCAGCCCTCGGATCACGCCTGCCTGGCAATGAACAACAATCGCTGCAATTGGCCGCGCGGCAAGGTGATGGGCGGCAGCTCCGTGCTCAATTACATGATGTACACGCGCGGCAATCGCCGTGACTATGATCGATGGGAGGCGCTAGGCAATCCCGGCTGGAGCTGGAAGGATGTGCTGCCATACTTTAAGAAATACGAGGGCAGCAGCGTTCCAGATGCAGAGGAGGACTTTGTGGGACGCGACGGACCGGTGAAAATTAGCTATGTGAACTGGCGCTCCAAGATATCGGAGGCCTTTGTCGATGCCGCCCAACAGGACGGCCTGAAATATCGCGATTATAATGGACGCATTCAGAATGGCGTCGCCTTTCTGCACACCACCACACGCAACTCGACACGCTGGAGCTCCAATCGCGCCTACCTCTATCCCCTCAAGGGCAAACGTCAAAATCTGCATGTGAAGAAGAGGGCGCTGGTCACCAAGGTGCTCATCGATCCGCAGACAAAGACCGCCTATGGCATCATGGTCCAGACCGACGGACGCATGCAGAAGGTGCTCGCTCGCAAGGAGGTGATTGTCTCGGCGGGCGCCATCAACACGCCCCAGCTGCTGATGCTGTCAGGCGTCGGTCCGGCCAAACATTTGCGCGAGGTAGGCATCAAGCCGATTGCGGATCTGGCCGTTGGCTACAACCTCCAGGATCATACGGCGCCGGCTGTGACCTTTACAACTAACGCAACTTCACTGAAATTCGAAGACTTTGCCGATCCCACCTGGCTGACCCGGTTCAATCGCAGAGAGGGTCCGTATGGTTCGCCCGGCGGCTGTGAGGCGATTGCCTTCTGGGATTTGGATCATGAACGCGACGAGGATGGCTGGCCGGATATTGAGTTGTTCTTGGTGGGCGGTTCCATGTCATCCAATCCAGCCATATCACGCGCCTTTGGCCTTAAGAAGTCCATCTACGATTCGCTGTTCGCCGAGATTGAGGACAAGGCGCTAAATGCCTTTATGATTTTCCCCATGATTTTGCGGCCCAAGAGTCGCGGTCGCATCATGCTCAAGAGCAGCGATCCCTTCAAGTATCCGCTGATACATGCCAACTACTTTGCCCATCCGTACGACGTGGACATCTCGGTGCGTGGCCTCCTGAAGGCTATCAGCCTGATGGAGCAGCGGGGCATGAAGGCCATCGATGGCAAGCTGTGGGAGCGCAAGATACCCACCTGCAAGCAGCATCCCTACAAGAGCTGGGCCTACTGGGCCTGCTATGTGCGCCACTTTACCTTCACCATTTACCATTATTCGGGCACCACCAAGATGGGACCCAAATCGGATCGGGCGGCGGTTGTGGATGCCCGCCTGCGTGTCCATGGCATACGCAATTTGCGTGTCGCAGATGCCAGCATCATGCCCGAGATCATGTCCGGCCATCCGAACGGACCCGTCTTTATGATCGCCGAGAAGGCCGCCGATATGATCAAGCAGGATTATGGCTATATCAAATAAATCCCAGTGCAGTCAGCATGCTCTAGTTTAGGTTTAGTTTCACATCAGGTTTGAGCTCCGTTCCACAAGTTCCAGTTAGCTGCGATAGATCCCGTCCCTGAACCTTCGCTGGATCCGGAATATTTTAGACGCCGAACGGGGCTTTAGTTAGATCTTGCCCGCATTCAATCTCTATCTGTCCTACATAATGAACTGATTTTAATCTAAGCTAGCTCCTAAGACAACAATAAATATTTTAAGAAACTTATAACAATTCTCAACTGGTTCTTGGCTTACCCCCAAACCCTCCCCACCCCTTAGCAACAGGTCAATTCGTTCCGCCAAACATCTCGGAGTGACTTTGGACTTTTCGAACAGGCCGGCACGAGCTCTTTTGACATTGACATTGAACTCTATTTTATAACACCTCAACTCTATCTGCAGCTGTGAATATTTGTATCCGCATATATAATTATTAATATTGGTATGGGAATATTTATACAAATATTTATCTACATATATACATGAAAATGCATCTGTATACAAATATTCCATAGTATCTCTATCTATATCTTTAATTCATCTGTATCTGTATCTGTATCTATATCTGTATATGTATCTGTATCTGTATCTGTATCTGTATCTGTATCTGTATCTGTATCTGTATCTGTATCTGTATCTGTATCTATATTTGCTTCTTTAAATCCGCCTCTTTCGAGACATTTATCCGTATTTACAAACATTCATACGCCATTTGTTCTTCTATATATTTCTGCTTCTTCATTTCTATCTATATCTTATAACTTATTTCTTGTGCATCTGCTTCTTCTATAACTTATTGTCACATTTGTTCTCATTGGTTTCATTGTTGCTCACCTGCCTTTTCGCCAATTTTCATGCTAATCAAGAACAGCAACAACAACAAACGCTAACAAAACCATTAAATTGAAAGCCATGAAGTCTGCGACTTCGCCCAAATCAAATGCCGCCTTTTTGTTTAGACTCTTTTTTTTTTCAGATTTGTTAAATGCTGTTTCTCGACTTTTATTGTTGCGGAAATAATATGCAAGCGGCAATCACATATTCCATTTGAGTTCCATTTGAATACCCTGTTCGCACATAAAACGTGTTATAAAGTGTATCATAAAGTTGGGCTCGCATCTGTTATTTTCATCTCCAAGAGATCTGAGCTAATTTTGTCGAGCTTTAAAATCATCTTATTATGTTAATATTTTCCATTTTTATATTAGCTTAGAACCCAAATGCATTGTGCTCATGTCTGGCACATAAAACACAAGAAATGTTATTTTAATTCCGTCTACAGGGTATTTTCCAGTCCTTATATCGCTAAACAAATGAATTGCTTCCAATTTTAGCTAGGCATCATATTATCGTGTCTAATTGCCAAATTCGTGTTAATTATTGAGTTTGTTTTATTTCTACTTGCCGTCCTCAGGGTAGGTAGTTTATGTTCTGCCTTCACCTTGACTTTATTTTAAAATGCGAGTATTCAACACAATTTTGTTAGATCGATAATGCGAGATGTGTGTTTATCAAAACAAGTTTAAGCACATCGTGTGCGGCGCTTGAAAGTATGCAACAAATTTTGGTTTTGGGGGAAAACAAAACTCTTAGTGAACGCAGCTTTTAAGGCGCAGCTTTAAGCTCTGCAAATGCTCCAAATTAATCGAAATAAGTTCTTATAAATATAAACCCTGTATCCATTGAAAATGTATACATAAATGGGTGCAATGGCTATGGGCAAATGTATGTGTGTAACTGGCAGAGGCTTCTACGAACCCAATATGTATTTTTCTGATCAACCGAATCAATTTTATATGTCGGTGAGGAGCTACAGACATCAAATGTGAAATAATATTTGCGTGCATCATATTTTTAAATATTCAATATATATTAAATAATATTGAAAAATCGATAAATGTTGAGTTTTTCTTAGAGATACATCATAATGGGTCATTTGGCTTTCGCACATATGCATATGTTTTATTTATTATTTATATCATTATATCATTATTATTATTGTATACCCAACGAATGAATCTTATTAATTAAATTTTGTGAGTGATTTCTGTACGTCAAGCTTAGAGTACTTTAATAATATTTGTATTCTCCATTTGTTGAATACATCACCGAGCAACTCTTATTTCGCGCCCCATTTCATTTATTCCGCTGGAGTTTGAGTACGGATGTGGTTATCTCGACTTTTTGCCCTCTCAGCATACTCTTCCCCTGCCAAAAAGTCGGCACTTTCATTATCAAAGCATCAAATATTCATGAATTCAGAGTGGGCGTTGCCAGGGCCAGCAGTTCAGCAGGTGCTGCTGGGCATATGCAGGTGACTCGACTGGCCAGACAGCCAGACAGATTTGACTGAATCCAGCGATTGCCTGCCAGATTTGCGAATGGTTGCCGGGGAATTTGGCGCAATTGCATGCCTATTTTCAATATGCTGAACAAATCGGACAAACAGGCGCTTGCAGGCATCGTGTCTGCGTCCCATGGCACAGCCTCCACTGTGGGGTGGTTTATTGCAACTGAACAAAGGCCTGGCATAGGGTGGCTGTCAGTCTGATGCCCGTTTAATCTGCCCTGATTGCGCATGATGCGTTCGAGGTTCGTAATTATGTTTTCTTTCAACTTTGTCATGTGTAAAAGCGAAATAAAATAAAATCAAACAACTCACCGAACTTTACGCGAAAGTGCCTGACTAGCAGGTACCCTGTACACATCGGCGAGCTACCCTTTCAAACATTCTAGCTTTCGCCTATACAAACTATCTGTGCTGCTTCTTCCCTTTGTCTTATGTTTGAATAACTCGGGTGCTCATTGTCTTGTCTCTATCAGATTTGCAGGTCATTAATATGGCATCCAATTGTATGCACATGCCAAAGCAGAAGCTTTCAAAAAGTAGAACATTTGCAATCTATTACTAAATACCAAGTTTTGTATACTTAGCTCTCATTTTCATCAGGAAAATGTATTGACATGCGGATAATGGACTGTTCTGCTCTTTGTATGCGAGATTGGATTGAATTACATATCGAAGAGTTTATACAGATAATTCTTTTCGACCAATAATACTGCTCAAGCTGATATATTTTGTAGCTAACTCCCTGTTAGAATGTCACCTATCGCCTTTCACACACAATATACCCCCTGTTTGGAACATGTTCACTGGCTACAGGGTATAATAAAAATTTAAAAGCAAAAAACACGCGCTAATGGGGTTGCTTATGGGGTTGACAGCTAACGAATCCCCTGGCACAAAGCCAGCTAAGCTAAATATTCAAAGACAGAGTCGGATTCGGAGTCGGAGTCAACGAGTCAAGCACTCTCCAGTTGTTAGCTAACAAGTGTTTATAGTTTCCGCTATGCAGATAACAGCGGGGCAGCAAATAAACTGACGCAGAACCAGAACTATAGCGAAATCCGGGCAAGCTGTTGGCAAAAGAAGCCGTCAAAATGCCAACAGGCCTGGCCCAATGAGCCACGCACAAAAGCCAAGTCAAGGGGAAAGGTGGCGACCAGAGAAACAGTCAGCGACCGAGTGATACAGAGGGAAAGACAGGGAGAGAGAGAGAGAGAGAAAGAGGGAGAGAGAGAGAGGGAGCAGGCTAGACAATAAAAGCTAATAGGCAGTTGGTAATAAAATGCGTTGAGCCCAAATGAAAACTAAGATGAGCCAAGCATCACGCTAATGAAGCCATGAAGAAGAAGCCAACGCTGCACAGTGGCACAAAGGCTATTGAAAAAGGCTGCGTGACCATGCTAAATTCAATACTCCAGTTAAACAGGTATGAAATAAAGTAGCATCAATGTGGCCAAAATATATATATGCTAGGTAATAATAAGCTTACCTAAAGTCAGAGCAGCAGAGGAAGAAAAATTTGCTGTGGCAGAAAGAAGACTGCATCAAACACTTTAAGAACCTAAGATAAAGTGACAATATTTTATCAACTACTCAAAAAAAGATTCCGATCTAAAGAGAGAGTGAGAAATGTGACCAAGGAGGACGTAAAAATCAACAGCTTTGCTTGAGATAGAACTTTTCCAAAAAGTAGAAGTCAAATAAATATATTATATATTTACAGCGTAACTTGAAAATTCATGCAATTCAAATGGGAATTGCAGCACTGTGCGCAGACAGCATTGAAATGGACCAGAGACCAAATTTCACCGGCACAGTCGCCAGCGAATTGGCCAAGCGTACGGTTATTCAACAATGATCGGGCGTCCGTTTCCACTGTGGCAGCTATTGCTATTGATGCTGCTGCTGCCACTTGCCTTGGCCCTGAAAACGACACTAAGAAATAGAGAGCAGCAGCAGGCGAATCTGGAGCAGCTGCGTCAACTGGGACTTGGCAATGTGATCAGCCTGCCCATCTACAGCGATCGTAAGTGATATCCACCCGAATCTAAGTGCCTGCCCAATTCAAACAAATTCCTCAACAGTGCCCCGCGGCAATTATGACTTCATTGTGGTCGGAGCCGGTGCCGCTGGCTGCACGCTGGCCGCACGACTCTCCGAGAATCCCAATTGGCAGGTCTATTTAGTCGAGGCAGGCGGCGTGGAGAACATAATGCACTTGGTGCCGCTGCTGGCGCCCGCCCTGCAACTGACCGCCTCCAACTGGAACTACCAATCGCAGCCGCAGCCTCGCGCCTGTCGCGGCATGCCCGGCAACCGTTGCGCCCTACCCCGGGGCAAGGTTCTGGGTGGCACCAGCTCCATTAATTTCATGATCTACAATCGCGGCAATCGGCGCGACTTTGATGCCTGGGCCGAGCGGGGCAACCGCGGCTGGAGCTATGACCAAGTGCTCCCCTACTTCCTGCGCAGCGAGTCCGCCCAGCTCCTAGGCCTGGAGCAGTCGCCGTACCACAACCACAGCGGTCCGTTGAGCGTGGAGGATGTGCGGTATCGCAGCCGCTTGGCGCACGCCTATGTCCGTGCCGCCCAGCAGGCGGGTCATCCGCGCACCGACTACAATGGGGAGTCACAACTAGGCGTGTCCTACGTGCAGGCCAACACGCTGAAGGGTCGCCGGCACAGCGCCTTTCGGGCCTACATTGAGCCCGTTCGACAGCGCCGCAACAATCTGCACATTCTAACCATGGCCCGGGTCACTCGCGTGCTCATTGATGACGCCACCAAGTCCGCCTACGGCGTGGAGCTGCTACACGGAGGTCGTCACTATCAGGTGCGCGCACGGAAGGAGGTCATCTTATCGGCGGGCGCCTTCAACTCGCCACAGCTCCTGATGCTCTCAGGCATCGGACCAGAAGATAATTTACGTGCCATCGGGGTGCCAGTGGTCCAGGCCTTGCCGGTGGGAAAGCTCCTCTACGATCACATGTGCCACTTCGGACCCACTTTTGTGACGAACACCACGGGCCAGACGCTGTTCAGCTCGCGCTTGTCGGTGTCCACGCTGAAGGACTTTACGCTGGGTCGCGCGGACACGCAGCTGTCCAGCATCGGGGGCGTGGAGACGCTCACCTTCATAAAAGTGCCAACGGCGCAAACTCCCGAGAATCAACCCGACATTGAGCTTATTCAGGTGGACGGCAGCCTGGCCAGCGATGAGGGCACGGCGCTCACAAAGGGCGCCAATTTCAAGGGTGAGATCTATGAGAAAATGTATCGCCATCTGGCCAGGCACCAGCAGGATCACTTCACCTTTCTCGTCATGCAATTCAAGCCACAGTCTGTGGGCCGGCTCTGGCTGCACAATCGCAACCCGCTCGAATGGCCACGCATTGATCCCAAGTATTTCTCGGCCGAACAGGATGTGGAGCAGCTGCTCGATGGCATCAAGGAGGCCATACGCATCGCCCAGATGCCAGCTCTGCAGGCTATCGGCGCTCGTATCCTGGATCGCCCCGTGCCTGGCTGTGAGGACAAGCCGTTCGGGTCGGACGATTACTGGCGCTGCTCGATACGCACCTTGTCCTACACGCTGCACCACCAGGTGGCCACCTGCCGCATGGGTCCGGCGAGTGATGCCACCGCCGTGGTCAGCCCCGAGCTCAAGGTGCACGGCATGCGCAAACTGCGCGTGGTCGACACCAGTGTCATCCCTCTCCCGCCCACCGCCCACACGAATGCAGCGGCCTTTATGATCGGCGAGAAGGCGGCCGACCTAATAAGGTCCGATTGGCTTTGAGGCCCAAGCTGACCTAAAGAGCTGAATAACTGAATGAGTTGGCTACGTCAAATGTAAATGGGCCAATAAAATGCGAGTTGAAAGCTGGCGAGAATCGCTATGGAGAACACTAATGAGAAGAACAACAAGTCCAACGGGTTTTCGGTGCGACCAAAGGTGCACAAAATTGTTAGACAGTCGCGAATTTAAAGTTTCGTGGCGGGTTTTTATAAGTTAAATGAAACCGCGACAGTCAAAATTATTAAGATATTTCAATTACCAGCACTCGGAAGCAAGCTAATTAAGCATACTCTGTACAAGGCCTCCACACGGAGACAGTCTTAGCTAAGTTAGTAATAAGGTAGTTAGGTCTCCCTGCAAATTATTTTGGGTGTCAACTATAGAGAGAAAGTTCATATTCCAAATATAGTCTTTATCAACAAAATATTCTGCACAAGAAACTTGTTTGATTTTTGAATTGATTTATACATTCCTCCCATTCTTTCCATAGACATCTTCTTTATATAGATAGAATATCTCTATATATTATATATATATATATAGTATATATTTATAATATATATATACTTGGTGTATCTTCAGTGATGTCTCTTAAATGCTTTTTCTGCGATTCTTTGGCATATTTTTCTTTCTACCTCTTTAAACACCCTTTTTTGAAGGAAATGCTTCAGATCTTTACTTTGCATTCCACGCTAGGACTTGATTTACCGAAGTTCATAAAATAAATGAATCCCCTTATGGGAATATATGAGAATATATTCTCCCTATACTTGCATCACCTACTTAAACGTTCATTTATATTTTCGGTGGCAGCTACCCTGAATTCTTAAGGAATTCTTCGTCTCACTTTTTCTACTTATCCTAAAGGAATCCGTCGAGTCAGCTTTCCTTGCTCATCCTTACTCTCATTTACCAGCTATTCACACAGGGTATTTAGGCCTTTGTACAGCACCTGAGTTTTTAGCTGTACTTGTATTTAATATATAATAAATATAAAACGAGTCGCAATTCAGACTTAAGAAGCGCCGAGCTGAGAATTGTGATCGCTGAGCAGATTTATAAGCCCTAGTCCCGTGTCGTCGGCTTCAGTGAAATGTTTCTTTTGTTGCTGCTAACAACACTGGCTGTGGCTACTCAAGCGGATCCCCGACTGCTGGAGCAGCTGCAGCAGCTGGGCCTGGTCAATCTGCTGGAGCAGTCGGTGCGTCCTAACGGTAAGACCAGGCCGAACCAGCTGTTGCTTAACTCAATGTGTCAACTGCTTGCAGTACCCCAAAATTTGGCCAGCTATGACTTTATTGTAGTCGGCGCCGGCGCCGCTGGCTGCACGCTGGCCGCACGTCTCTCCGAGAATCCCGACTGGCGGGTGGCGCTCATAGAGGCGGGCGGCGTGGAGAACATTCTACACCTGACGCCCCTGACGGCCGGGCATCTGCAGCTGACCGCCTCCAATTGGAATTACCGTTCGGTGTCGCAACCTCGCGCCTGTCGCGGCATGTACAACCAGGAGTGCGCCCTGCCCCGGGGCAAGGTTCTGGGTGGCACCAGCTCCATTAATTTCATGATCTACAATCGCGGCAATCGGCGCGACTTTGATGCCTGGGCCGAGCGGGGCAACCGCGGCTGGAGCTATGACCAGGTGCTGCCCTACTTCCTGCGCAGCGAGTCCGCCCAGCTCCTAGGCCTGGAGCAGTCGCCGTACCACAACCACAGCGGTCCGTTGAGCGTGGAGGATGTGCGGTATCGCAGCAGCTTGGCGCACGCCTATGTCCGTGCCGCCCAGCAGGCGGGTCATCCGCGCAACGACTACAACGGGGAGTCACAACTAGGCGTGTCTTACGTGCAGGCCAACACCAAAAATGGACGTCGGCACAGCGCCTACTCTGCCTACATCCGCCCCGTGCACGGTTTGCGGCCCAATCTGCACATCTTTCCCTTTACGCGCGTGACTAGCGTCCTTCTCGACGCGGCCACCAAGTCGGCGCAGGGCATTGAACTGGTTTACAGGCAGCAAAAATACACGTTTAAGGCCCACAAGGAGGTCATCCTGTCGGCGGGCGCCTTCAACTCGCCGCAGCTCCTGATGCTCTCAGGCATCGGACCAGAAGATAATTTACGTGCCATCGGGGTGCCAGTGGTCCAGGCCTTGCCGGTGGGAAAGCTCCTCTACGATCACATGTGCCACTTCGGACCCACTTTTGTGACGAACACCACGGGCCAGACGCTGTTCAGCTCGCGCTTGTCGGTGTCCACGCTGAAGGACTTTACGCTTGGTCGCGCGGACACGCAGCTGTCCAGCATCGGGGGCGTGGAGACGCTCACCTTCATAAAAGTGCCAACGGCGCAAACTCCCGAGAATCAGCCCGACATTGAGCTTATTCAGGTGGACGGCAGCCTGGCCAGCGATGAGGGCACGGCGCTCACAAAGGGCGCCAATTTCAAGGGTGAGATCTATAAGAAAATGTATCGCCATCTGGCCAGGCACCAGCAGGATCACTTCACCTTTCTCGTCATGCAATTCAAGCCCCAGTCTGTGGGCCGGCTCTGGCTGCACAATCGCAACCCGCTCGAATGGCCACGCATTGATCCCAAGTACTTCTCGGCCGAACAGGATGTGGAGCAGCTGCTCGATGGCATCAAGGAGGCCATACGCATCGCCCAGATGCCAGCTCTGCAGGCTATCGGCGCTCGTATCCTGGATCGCCCCGTGCCCGGCTGTGAGGACAAGCCGTTCGGGTCGGACGATTACTGGCGCTGCTCGATACGCACCTTGTCCTACACGCTGCACCACCAGGTGGCCACCTGCCGCATGGGTCCGGCGAGTGATGCCACCGCCGTGGTCAGCCCCGAGCTCAAGGTGCACGGCATGCGCAAGCTGCGCGTGGTCGACACCAGTGTCATCCCTCTCCCGCCCACCGCCCACACGAATGCAGCGGCCTTTATGATCGGCGAGAAGGCGGCCGACCTGATAAGGGCCGATTGGCTCTGAGCTCTGAGGAAAGGGTAACGCCAGAAGTGCTCCGAGTTTGTTGTTTGCTTCGGCCAAGTTAATTAAATGAAATCGCCTAACGAGAGACGGACGAGAGCTACTCCCGAAGCCCCGTACGCCCGTTGCCCAAGACCAAGCCCTAGCTGGGGGTTGACCGGCCGGCCGCAGAGTGCATTCACCCAGTCCCAAGTGACGAGGGTTGAAACACTTTCGACTAGGCACAGCCGCAATATCCAACGGGGTGGTTTCGACTCTGTCGCCAGTCATAAAATAGTCAAAACATGAAACTGAAAACTTTGCCAGCGGATGCTGTTGGCTGTACCCAAACGTAGCATGGGGCCCCAGTTCAAAGGGGGGTTGCGAATTGTTTAGCCGACGATAGAGTGGGGCGCGGGTGGCAACAAGATGAGCTGCCTCGCAGCCATGGGGTGTGTGCTTACAAGTGGTTATCAGTACGCAAAGGCTGTGCCGATGCCGGTGCCCGTGCCCGTTGTCCCTGTGGTTGTCAGCCTGCTCCTTGTTGTTGATTTTATTGTTGCGTACAAAAATTTCAATATGCATCAGCAGGAGGCTTACTTTTTTCGCAACGCACGCGTAACAAGAGAAGCGAAACAACAAACCGACGATACCCTGGCTTTTCGTATACTCTTGTAGCGGGTATTATAACTTAGAGTAGGCATCTGCGAGTCAATAAAGATCAGGCAGTACATATATCAGAAATGGTCGGATCGTAGCACTATATCACATAGCTGCCATGGGAACGATCGATCAAACAGTGGGAAGACTTTTTGTTTATGCAGACAACTTGACCAACTCGGGCATTTAGTATTTCAACCATGCTTCTTATATATAAGCCACATCTTATCAAGATCGACTACCATATTATATGTCTATATAGTAAGAATCGTTTGTATATATATATATATATATATACTTGACATACATATATATTTTGGAAGCAACATATTAGGTTTGGTGACTCTAGCTCTTAATATTTAAAAACAAAATGTCGATATCGATTGCTTGGAAACGGAGTTAAATATCGATTATCGGACACACACTCGATCTGCGCAGGCACTAGGAGGACCTACAGCTAAAATTTCAAGTTTCTAGCTCAAAAAATTCTAAAATCCGTGAGCTTATACAAACGGACAGACGAACAGACGGGCGAACGGACAGACAGACGGCCTATTGATGCTGATCAAGAATATATTCACTTAATGGGGTTGGAGATGCTTCCTTTTCCCAGTTACACACATTTGTACAAATACATAATACCCTTTCTTTCCCATTTTTTAATGGGTTCAGGGTATAAAAAACATATTATATGTGCAGAAATGTTGGAAATTTATAAACAAGCCCGATCTGCAGTTGATGTAGAAGCTTTAAAAGACTTCTTTCGAAAAGTTAATACACCCCACTCGAGGATAATTGAAATAATGAGCACGCCAGGCGATTTCTGGCTAAGCGCCGCAAAGTATGCAGCACGAATCGTGGCAGCTGGCAACTGTCAACAATGCGGTTGGTTTTACTTAATTGCTGCATTTGAAATTTTTGTCTAAAGGGCGGAGAGGGAGGCAATCAGCAGGAAAGAAGTAAGAGAAAATTTATACATATACATATGCAAATGTGCAAATGTATATGTGCAAGTGCTTAAGACCACACAATGGGCAGCATTAATAGCATCTGGGTTGCAACTAGTCGACGAACTCAAAGCTGAACCTTGAGCCGGTTCAAAGAACAGGCAAATTGTAAGCTAAGCCCGAAAAATGTATTATCAAAAAAATGTTTATCAATTGCAAACATTATTGCAAGACTTTGATACCTACGATAAGAGTTTCAGTACGCTAAGTTACATATTTTTATAAATAAAATTCATTTCAATAAATGTGATGAACCAAAGTTTACGATTCGAACCGTAAGCCGCGAGGCGTGTTGTGCTTATCGAAGTTTATGTTCTTTTTATCTCTACAAATTTTACAAATAACCCACAATAAGGACTGCAAGCCGAAACTCCCAGCAAAATTTGTTTACCATGAACCGAAGCTTAAAATAAAATGAACCAAATCAAAGGGCAGGCTTGCTTGGTTCGTTCCAATCGTGAACCAGTTTCACGAACCGAACCCAAAGGCAAGCGGAGCTAAGTCCGTTTTATTCTTTGTATTTATGGCCCCGCCCTGCTGTATGTTTATGTTAATATATATACGAAAATTGCCCATGGTGCGTAATTATGGCAGAAACTCACCTGAAACAATTAAAGCCTCATTTGGGCCCGTTGTGTGTATGTTGCCCATGCTGGAAGACTCTGTTGTGGGCTGTCCTCCTTGTTGGATGTTATATTTAAATGCGTGCACGTTTCGCGTATGGCAGCTATTCCACAATGTGTGTTGGCTAAACAACAACAATAACAAAATGGCATAAATACAACAAAGCGAGCAACAAAACCGATATAAATGAAGCGGAGCTTCAATTCAATTGCCAGCCCGAGTGCTAGGCAACACTTTTTGTGCCACGAGTGTTTCCTGTGCCGCCGGAAAGTATGCTACACTTTTTTCCTATTGCGGCCAAGCACGCTTCCATTTCATTCTTTTACTTTGTTTTGCTTTTGCGTTTGCTTTTGGGGCGGCGGCAGCGTCAACAACAGCAATCAGTGCAATAACAAAAACAACAACGATAACAACAACAATAGCAGCAGCAATAACAACATTAACGACAACTTGTTCTCGGCAATTTATATGGATAACACACGGGTAAAACACACCAGCACAGACATATTTCCATTAACAATTATTTTTATCAAGATTCCCGCATAAACAAAACTAGAAACCAAACACACAAAAAAAAAATAAATAAAAAAATAAAACAAAAAAATTATTCCCGTGATAATTGAATTATTTTGTTTCAATTTGATACGCACGAAAAAAAACAAAAAAAAAAAAAAAACACACATACGAAACAAAATTCAAGCACCTACTCACAGCAAAACGCACGCTATATAAAATTAGAACAGCAACAACAACGGCAACAACAACAACAACAACAACAGCAACAACATCAATATCTAATGGCGTCCCATAGAATGGGTCTGGTGGCGGTCGCATGACGCAAACATTGAAGCATTTGGGTGGCGCAGCAGCGCAGTAACTGCGCCGCGACGTCAATCTGATGGGAGTATGTTTGATATGTGCTGTGTGCGTGCGTGCGTGTGTGTGTGTGTGTGTGTGTGTGATATAAAAAACATAAATATTGAGAGCAGACAACGCGCCACCTTATCATGAGCTCATCTTCAGCTTCTCATACATATATACATATACATGTATATGTGTACATTATTTAGTTTAGAACAAAAAGCAGCACAGCAAATGCAACAATAGAAGCACGCACACACACACGCACATACATATACAAAGAAAAAATAACCCCTAGTTGACGCCGCTGCTGCCGCTGTTTGTGTTCTAGTTGGGGTTGCTGCCGCTGCTGCTGCTGCTGTGCCGAATTCTTATTGGAAGTAAACAAGAACTTGTCGTTTATTTTTATTGAATTGTTATTGCTGCCGCCAAACGCACCAAAAATGCTCCGTTAAAGTCACACACTGGCGCCGGTCAGAGGCCGCCAAAAAGCGCAAAATAATTATGAGGCAAAAAAAAAATTAAACGAAACGCGCGAAAAAAAACTAGCGGCACTTCACAGATTTCGCTTTCAGATGCACTTAACAAAAAAAAAAAAAAGCAAACAAACAAAAAAATAAAAAAAAACAATACCGTTTGTGAGCGACAACAAGTAGTACGCACCAATACACACGTTCGCAAACACTCGATTGTTGTTTAATTTGTATTATTAATGAATTAATTGGCAGGCGTCAGTAACCACGCGCAATTGTTCCGGCACTTTACCGTAGAACTCCGCAATCGAATTGGCAATGTTATATTTTCTATTTAGACTATCGATGTGTGCGCTGCTTGCTATCGAAATTTAATGCGATTCATCGACAAGTGTGACCAGCTTGCCGCGCATGTGTGCTAAATTTTTGGCATTTTAAGCAACACTGTTGTAAGCGCCTTATCGATTTAATGCGGGGCTGAAAAATCAATAAAAAAAATATATATATATTGCATAAAAATTATTAAATAAAATAAAAAAAAAATTGGGAATTCAAAAAATTGCACTCGAGACAGCCAAATACGCAATTTGTTGGCGCATGCAAGACAAATGCGCCAGTATTGAATGTATTATTACTTGATGCTGATGTTAAATGTTTAAAATTTTGAATTGAGCGCGATGAAACAAATGTTGAAATACGAAAAGCGACAGCAATAAATCGAATGTTTGAAACATTCATTTATTTTTTGTTCAACTTTCGTTTTGTTAATGCCGGGCAAACGATTTTGCATGTTTATCGTTTATCGATAAATTGCAATTAGCTGATTCGAGAGCAAATATTGGCCAATTGTCTGAGATGAATTTACGCCGCATTTTCCCAAACGAACGAACCGCAGCTAAACTGTTAAATTGAAAATGCGTCGCTGTTACCTGTGCAACTGCAGCTTCGCGGACGGAAAGGTGTACGAGCACATGTTCGAAAAGCGCTGCAATGCGTCGGGCGACGAGCAGCAAACCCTGGCCAACATCTTGGCCATGGTGCTGGGCTATCAGCTGCAAGAGGAGCACTTGCACTCGTCGGTGAGAGCTGGGCTGGGCAACAACATAATTATGATAATAATAATAATAATAATAAAAGAAAAGAGATTCTTAAACCATGCTCACCTTTCTGGCAGTTTGTGTGCAGCATCTGCAAGGTGAGCCTGCTCAACTATGAGGAAATGGCGCGTCAATTGTTGGCGGCACGCCTGGAAATAACGGAGCTGCACAAACGCACAGTCCGGCTGTATGAGGCACGTCTCAATGACGACAACAGTTTGGAGTCGGACCTTGTGGAAGAAGATCGTTCGGCGTCAACGGATTGTGCTATTGTGGATCGGTGCTTCGAGGAAAGCGAACTGCTTGAGCAATGCTCTGAAGATATGGACCTGATAGAGCAGTGTTCCGAGGAAACGGATTCCGTGGACAAGTGCTCCGAAACAGAGGACGAGCAAAGCTTCAGCTCGCAGCAGCCAGGTGATGCGCAATCTCGTACCGTTTTATCGCAAACCAATTAAGAACTTTTGCAGTTGCAGTTGCCGCAGTTGCACGCCCGAACAGCCTGAGCTGCACGTATTGCGGCAAGACGTTCGCCCGCCGTCAGGGTCTGGAGGAGCACGAGCGCGTCCATACCGGGGAGCGGCCATACAAATGCGCCCTGTGCGGCGCCAGCTTTGCACAGCGCGCCAACTGGCGCACACATCTGCTGACCATACACCAGAACCAGGCGAACTTCAAGTGCGGCCAGTGCGAGCGCAGCTTCAAGCGCAAACGTCTGCTGGAGAATCACATCAAGTCGAAGCATACACAGCTGCGCGACCTCAAGTGCGAGCACTGCGAGGCGACGTTCACGAATGCGGTCAATCTGCTGAAGCATCTGCTGTGCCACAGCGGCGAGAAGAACTACAGCTGCCAGATCTGTGGCAAGCAATTCAGTCGCGCCGAGAATCGCAATGTGCATCATTTTGTGCACAGCATACGCAAGCCATATGCCTGTATTGTCTGCGATGAGGGCTTCATGCGCAAGCAGCAGCTCCAGCAGCACATTGTCGAGCAGAAGCATCCCAATCCGAAGATCGTGCGTCGCAAGCCACAGTTCAGTGCGGCCAACAGCGACAAGCTGCTCCAACGGCCACTGGGCGAGGCCAACAAATGAATTCCGTCCACTCGAATGTCCAAGATTGAAAACAAGTCATTTAACCAACAAGTATTTAGCCACAAATATGTTAGTTTGCTTATATGAAATGCAAATATATATATGCCACATTCCATAGATAGCCGGTTCTCCTTTCTCTTTCTAACTGATGCTCGCTAACATGCTCTCTCTGTCTTTGCACCAAGTCAACACTCACGTCCAGGCGGCAAATGCTTGCTGCGTGTGCGAGTGAGGCAGCACCAAAACAGTGTTGCACAACGGACTGCTTGCTTGTCAATATTCGAACAGCTGTTTAGAAAATAGCAACAGCTGTTTTAGGCTCTGTGCAATTGTATACACATCATTTTCAAATGAGAGCAACACTGGACGCGCTGCGTTGCCAGACTGCAAGCACAAGCCAAACAAATGCGCTTGATGTACATTTGGGCTGGTCACATCGATGGAAAACCATAAAGCTGGATGTAACGGCAGCAATTGTGAGTTAGTTTTCCATGAGCCTCTCCGCCTCTCCCTTTCAGTTTTCTTATTTGCCAAGGATCTATGTTAAATGTGACGTGAGATTTTATGGACCGCGTGAGTTTCCAGGGAGCTGCCAATTGCACAGGGAATACATCCCGGATGATGCCATTGAAGTCCTCCATGAAATACAAGTAATAATGATTTTTATTGCGTCCCGCTGCGGTTCCGCTGCTAGTCCAGATTAACAAATCGGAGAGGATCGAAGCATCATTTTGGGCTTAACTTGCAAATTGAGTCGAGTTTTTGCATATGATATTGCAGTTGCTTTCCTTTTCTTAAATACACACACACACACACACACGAGCATATTGAAACTGTAAATTTATGTTTGTATTGTTGAAAAAAAAAAAAAAATGACGTTTGTTTCAGTTGTTTAACACCGGCCTGGGCGTCTGGCGGCTGGCGACGTACACCGCCACTGCCCACGTTCCAGAACACATTTTATTCAGAACGCAACATCTTCTCCTTTTGGCGCTGCAGCTTCTTCTTGGAGAGCTTCTTCTTTGTGGGCTCATCATCGGCTGCCTTGGCGACGACCTCCTCCTTCTCGGACAGAATGACCTCGACGTGGCACGGCGACGACATATAGGGATTGATGCGACCATGGGCACGGTACGTGCGACGACGCAGGCACTGTGCGCGATTCACCTGAATGTGATCAACAACTAGGCGATCGGCATCGAGTCCCTTGTAATCAGCATTCGCCTCCGCATTGCGCAGCAGCTGCAACAGAAACTCGGCGGACTTCTTGGGCCAACGACCCTGCGTGGTCTTCCACTGTTTCGCCTGGGCGCAACGGCCAACGCCACCATTGAAACGGCGGAAGGGCACGCACTCCTTCTGATCGATGACAGCCTTCAGGAAGCGCTGGGCACGACGCAGGGGCATGCGCTTGATGGCCTGTGCAGTCTCGTGCGTGTTCTAATAAGAAAAGAATATGTTAACAATGCTACTGAATGTTTGAAAAGCGTCAATCGACTAATTGATACATGTGTGTGCGTGTGTGTCGCTTTGTGCCATGCTACAGGTAGAGACGATCACATTAAAAGCTAATCGCCGCTGTTTTAACATGACTATATATTTTCACTATAGGCGCAAGCATTTTAATAATCGCTTGGTTATACACGATCACAAACATAATGCGCCAGCTTCGATAATTATCATCGCGGAAGTCTCAATATATATTCAATATTTGGGCCTTGTGCCATGCTACAGGTAGAGACGATTGCATTAAAAGCTAATCGCCGCTGTTTTAACATGCCTGAAAGTTTTCGCTATGGGCGCATGCATTTAAATAATCGCTTGGTTATGCACGATCACAAACATAATGCGCCCGTTTCTTTTTTTTTTTTTTGTTTCCAGTGTGACTGTCCGATGACAATTATAATTAGTCAAAAAATCCTAGATTTTGAGCCTTGTGCCATGCTACAGGTAGAGACGATCACATTGAACGCTGCTCGCCGCTGTTTTAACATGGCTACATTTTATTTGGGCACACTTGAACTGAAAAGGCACGCTTTAAAGTGCGCGCATTTTACATATTAAAGTGCGCCACCAACGAGTTGGCTTTAATTAGGGCTGTGAACAAGACTTTAGAAGAGCGCGACGTGGTCTTTATATTATCGCCGCGTTCAGCTGATGAGCTTGTCCAAATTGATCTAGCAACAATGCAAAAGTGAAAACCTGCATTTAATTTGGCAGACGATTCACTGATTTATGTTGCACACGCTCGCTCACACACACACACACGCACACACACACACGCACACGGACAATAAGGCCTAAGCAGAGTTTTGCCAATGTCAACAACATATCTGGCGTCCGTCTGCATCCGCAAAGGAACCATCTTTCCAAGAATGCTTACCTTGAAGTGAACACGTAGATTGGGACCGCGCGCCTTGCACGACTTGGTGGCGTTATCTGGCTCACGTGAGTAACGGCCCATTGTTTAATATCTACAAAATATATATGGTAAATGCCAATGCGTTAAATCACTTCAACAAGAAAAAAAAAATACATATATGTATTGTATGTACACAGAAAAAAAAATAACACAATTTTTGCAGTCAATTTGTGGCTGTTTATATCTGCATAAGCATTGCAATTTCATGCGCACAGCAAACAGCACTTTATGATCTTTTATATTTTACGCGTTTTGTTCGTATATATATATATGTTAAGGCGATGTTTAAAAATTTATTTGCGGCTTTGCCAATTCAGCGTACCTCCTTCGTCGTGTACGAAACCGGAAAAGAACCTTTGACAGTCGGTGAGCGGCCATGCTTGATATGGCAGCGAATCGTTATCGATATGCACAATACACAGTGTTGCACAGCGTGCGTGCATATTCGAGGCAGTTATCGCACACAGTGTTGTATTCAAATCGATAGTTGTATATATCATATCAGCGAGCTTTTTGTTGTGCGTTAAGAAGAATTAGCGCGCGCGCATTTTAAATTGTTGTTCGTATATTAATTGAAATATTGAAAAGAGCGCAATTGAAGTAATTTCATCTAGCCGCAAAATGTTGCTTTCATTTCCTTCCGCAGCAGCACATTGTGCGCATTCACAATCTGCACAAATTGCCCATGAGTGGTACTTGGCACAACCACAAAACGTTATTCATTTAAGCTCCACTCGTTTAGTTAGTTGCTTCCCCACAATTTCTATATTACAATTCTGCCATTTTCATATGTACTTACAATGCAAATTAATTGAATTAATTCAATTTGCTGCCACAGCGTTTCGTTGAGATTTCATCTGCTTATTATACTTTTCTGTATTCTTTCTTTTTTTGTTTACGCTCTTTTCGACTAGCTGCTGTCGTTGCCGCCTATATATATATATATATATACATATATGTTATATTTATGTGTATAATCAGAAGAGCATACTTAAATTTCCCATACATATCTTGCGCTCCACGTACTTAGTTAGTCAGCGCGCATACTTGATATCATTTGTGCTTAGACTTTATCAAATTCACAAAAAAAAAAAAAAAAGCATAGAAAATAATTGGAATCAGCAGCAGCAGCAGCACTTGAACGAAATAATGCAATAAATGTTGTGGCAAAAAGAAAAGAAAAGGAAATCATTTGAGGCGTCTGTTGTTTTTGTTGCCTCGCCGCTGGCTCTGGAGCTTGCCGCTCAACTCAGCTCAGCTTGGCTCAGCTCAGCTCGGCTCGGCTCGGAACGTGCATGTCGTCAGCCAACGGGCAACATCAGCGCCGACGTCGACGTCGACGACTGAGACAAATCTAATTTACATGATCGCTCGCATTATCGTCCATTGTATTATAATCACGGCAACGTCGACGTCGACGTCGACGCCAACAGCGACAGCGACCTCCGTCTGTGCCTGCGCCTGCGCAGCTAATCCCGCCCTCATTGTTATACCCTCGACCTATGGAAAATAGGTGCAGCGGCTATTATGATTCGCTGCAAACGTATGTAACGCATAGATATGTTATATATGCCTGATCAATATGGGAGTTGTTTTAGTCTGTCCAATCTCAGGCACAGCTGGAAGGAAGAAGTGTGTGTAGAAGGAAGCTAGAAGCCTGTTTAGCTTGGCTCCTGTTTAGGGTATACGTCAGTCGAGTAGTTCCGACTATTGTTGTTGCTGTTGTTGTTGGGGCTGTGGCGAGTTCAGTGGTTGGCGCTTCCTAAGTGGATGACACTCAAGCTCATTGAGCGCTCCAATCTGGCGAATCGGAGGCAGATCGGAGGCAAACAGGGCAGGGCAGGCAGCGCTGCTGCACCTAGCTACACAGTAGAAGCCGCTGCCGCTGCCGCAGCCGCAGCCGCCGCCGCGGCAGCAACAAATTATAATACGAGTAAACATAATACAACAAATACAACAACAACAACAACAACAACAACAACAATAAGGCATTCGAGTGGCTCTCGCACAGCGCACTAAACAATGCGAAATTTCTGAAACTGAATTTTTTTTTCGTTTTGAATTTTTGTGCCCAGTTTTAAAGTTCAAGCCGCGACATTAACACACGAAATCTGCGATTATCCGTTGAATCGAAGCCTTAGCTATATATCGCCTAATACACATATATCTCCATCTCGCGCGCGCTCTCTCTCTCTCTCTCTCTCTGTCGCTCTCGCTCTTGCTCTCTCGCTCTTTCCATGTGCATTTATATGTATTTGGCCTCTCTGTCGCACACGCGTTTTATTTGAAAATCAGTTTGGGTTTTTATTTATTTTTTTTTTTGTTGTTTACCGTTCGAGCAGCGCGTTTTCAGAGCGTGAAAAACAGCCCCTAAAATCGAAATAAAAAATAGAAATAATAATAATTATGCATCAACAATAAAGCCACAAAACAATTAACTAACCAGACATGCAAATAATACAAAATTCGCACAAATAAACAAAAGCTAAAAAAAAGAAAAATACGAAAAATCGAAAGAAAAACAAAAATTTGGGAATTTATCGATAAAGTTTGCTTTAATTGAGCCAAACACAATAACAATTCCTGTAAATTCAAGCAATGCAATAAATATAAATTATAAACAAAATACCAATGTGAAGAAATTATGAAATCTGAATAAACAAAAAGCAGCAAAACATTTAAACAATTTTTGCTAAATATTATAATACCAAAAGGGAAGCAGCATCATCAAATTATATTTGCATAGAAGCAAATTATAAACAAACAAACAAATAAATCAAAGAAAACATCAACAAAACCCAAAACAATACAAATCCATAGGTATATACTTATGCATAGATATATATATATATATATAATATATATATGAAATGGTATTTAAACAGGATATCGGAAAATAGCTGCAGATAGCCGAAGAGCAAATGCCCTTGCGCACATTTCGTCCAATTTCATCCAAATTTCAAAAGTTGCCTTTTCGTTATGGAAAGCTCTGATCGTAAAGGGAACTGACATAAATGATATGTATGATAGAAATGATATACATATATTACATACATGATTTATGTGTGATATATGACATATATGATACATATGTAATATATGACATATATGATACATTTTTGATATATGATACATAATAATATATATGATTTAGATGATATGTGTAATTTATATGTGATATATGACATATATGATACATATGTGAAATATGACATATATGATACATAAGTGATATATGATATATATGATACATTTTTGATATATGATGGTATGTGTAATTTATATGTGATATATGACATATATGAGACATATGTATTATATATCATATATGAGACATATGCATTATATATCATAAATGAGACATATGTGATATAAGTCACATATGTAATATATGACAAATATGATACACATGTGATATATGACATATATGATATATTGTAATATATATGATATAAATGACATGTATGGACTTATGATTTGTATGATACATATGGCATGTATGTGGTATGTGATATATATTTATGATATGATTTGTATGACACATATGACATATATAAAATGTGTGACATGTACGGTGTATAGACGGTATATATGATATATATGTCACATATATTACACACATGACATAGCCATACGATCCGTTCCATTCCGACTTATGCTTCCAACTGCAGTCTAAGACATGCCTTTACCAAATTTGAGCAATATCTCTTGAGCCAGAGCCGAGTTCAGATAGACTGGCATGTATGCGAAGTCGGTTAGACAGTGCGTCACACTTTTGTTGACTTAATTGCAAAACTCTGTGCTAGGGCATCAAACAAAAACAGGCGCACATGTATTCGTTCCCATACTTATAGAAAAGCTGTTAAAATTCCATGATAAAACAAAAGATGGGGGGGGCTGGAGAAATAATCGACTGAAACATTAAACATGGTTTATTAAGTGTCTCTGTGACGGTGCGGTTCAATGGCCTCCAAACAAACTTAGCGACAAATTTAATTTAGCCTTAGCCCTTTGGGGCTAAGATCGGAGCGCACAAACTGTACAAATGTACAAAACAGAGCAATTAAAATATGATTTGAATATGTGTATCTAGTATTGATGGGGAGGAGATTAATGGATCTTGTTCGAAAATTGTTGCGGTTGCCCGATGTATTTCATATTCAAATTGATTTGTTTATTATCAATTTGCATTCAAATGTTGGGAAACTTTAATGCAATTGTTGTTCGACACGGGCCACATTTAAATTGTAACGAGTTATCTGTACTATGGGAAGACAAATGGCATATAAATCAGGCGACGATACCGAATACCTAAACAAGGGCTGGCAATAATAAGTGACGCACACTTTTCAACCGGTTCCGCAGGCTTCCCAAAGATATGCACAATCCCAACACCCACTACAAACATCTCTCTCTCTCACTCTCTCTCTCACTCACGCATTAGACGCCAGACCGGGGCCTTAGGACATCGTCAACAAACCGATCTGCTTGAACTTTATAGCTATATGGCGTATAAGCTATTCGTGCTCAGATCGGAAAACGGGCCGTCATCAATGTCAACATTGAAATATGCCAAAAACAAAACGGAAAAAAACATGGTTGCTTTTCCATTCTGGTCCATTCCGCTCCATTCCGCTCGTTTCCAGAGCGTACAGCTCACAGCATCTGTTGCATGCGCACATTAAGCACAGACAACACATATATCTAGGCAGCCATACATATATATGTATATATCTATATATATATGTTTGAGCACCCGACTGTCTGTCACGTCGTCCGTAGTGCTCAATTGGCCCTGGAACGCGGCGACCCCCCGTCATAGACAACATCGGCTGACCTCCACCTGAGGCATAAATCTCTGCAGACAGCCGGACAGACAGACAGGCACACACTGAATGTGGGGTGAGCGCAGAAAGAGAGAGGGCGAGAGAGAGTGAGAGAGAGAGAGAGAGAGTCAAAGTCAAGTACTTGATAATCAGTCGTCGATTTCCGTGAAACGTGAAAGCTACAAAAAAAGAAAAAGAAAACTAGAATTGCGTCACATTCGCACAATTTTCACCAGTCTGCGAAAATCGAACAAATTGTTTTCTTTTTTCATTTAATTCTCTTTTTTTTTTATTTACGCACGAGCAAACAAATTTGTAGTAAATTGCAATTGAAACACGCTCAACGAATTTTCTATGCACTTCCACAATTTGAAAAACGCTGTAATATAAATGATCTAGTGTTTCGATTCCATTGTTTCTTAATAAAAAATAAATAAATCAACTTTTTTATACACAAGTTCTGTCTTGAAATCAAATTTGTTCTAAGTCCAGCTTCTGTCCGACTCTCTCTCCCTTTCTCTCTCTCTCTTTCTTTCTTTCTGCGCCATTTGAGTTTATGTTTCGTTTCCAATGTTTCTACACCATTTTCTATTTCAATTGAGCATATTTTAATGCATGAACAATGTCCAAATTCTATGCATGAAACGTATTCGATATGCTGCGCATTTGTCGAAAATTCAGGGACACGACTTCGACACAACAAAAGTTCACAAATTCAGCGTCAATTCGTTGATTATTGAAGCGCAGCCAACTTAACTGTCGAATTTAAGGAATTCTGGCAACGCCACAATGTGCATAACAAATTAATTAATGAAATCAAGTGAGGTAAATAGAAATATTTGTTTGTTTGTTTACACTGGCGCCGTTGATTGTCGCTGGAGTGTTGCCACCCCATCATAATTTCAAATGCCACGCTGTCTCATCCAAACTGCGTATGCTGAAATTAAAGAACTAAATATGTCTTCACTTCACTTTTTAATCTAGAAGTCTTCAACTTTTGTGATAAACTGACTCTGGCCCTCTTTCAGAAGTAGATTCCAGTTCGTACTTAACATTATGGAATTGCATTTCTATTTGATTTTATATAATGATGATTCGGTGTTCCAATTCCATTGTTTCTGCATGTAAACTGGACAAATGCGAGCATTTCTTTGTGTGAATAGATATATTTGCTTGATCTTCAACTTTTATGATAAATTAAACCGGGTTTTTTCCGGGTTCCAATCGTTTTTACTTTCATTAATTTTGTGATTTCAAATCGACAGCATTTCGCAACGAAAGTATTGGTCAATTCCACATACCCCTTTGGCTAGGGTATCGAAAGCATCGAGACTGCGACTGGGGACTGGGTATTGGGGATTGGGGTCTGGGGACTGGGCCACTTGGCGTCGTCTGTGGACAACCTTTGCGATATTTGTGAGAAGACACACAAATGTTGGTTTCCACGTCTGATGAAATTATTGTGTTGCTGTTTGTTTCGTTTTTAATAGAATTAATGTTTCGATATGTGATCTATTTTTGGATGACACCGCAGACTGCTGCTCTCTGACGCAGTTGGACGGACTCGCACCCGTACTCGGACTGAGAATCTTCCTGCGGAAACTGGTTAAACTGGTTCAAACGGGTGCCTTTCAGCCTAGACCAATAGATGATAAATAACGCTCAGCTATTTCTGTACAGATCGAACCTAGTCTGGGGCCTCTATAGCCAGGAAACACGCAGCCGAGATAGGCCTCAAATGGAGATTAGATGACTAGAAATATATATTAATTCCAATATATGTAAATCTATATACAAACTGAATAGTATATAGAAAACATAGGTGCTGACAGATTGAAAACAATAACAAACAAGCTGACCTTGGTTTAGCTGTAGGCCGTGCAGGGTTAGGGGGTAGGGTATGCAAAAAGTATTCAAACTTAAGAGCCCCATAAAAATTAACAATAATATTCATGCAGCTTAACATAAATAAAGACAAAGAAAGTAAGGGTATCGAAGACAAGCCGAAGATCATATAGCCTTGCACAAATTTGCCTCACGGCTTTGCTGATATGTGAAAATGAAAAAGCTCGTAAATGTTGAGTTTGATGAAAATTTCTTGAAAAAGAGAGTATTTTTCCATAAAATTACGTATATGATATAATGGTTCGCTGTTGTTAAGATTATCTATATTTGTAGGGAGCATAGGGAAACTAATAAATGCCGCGCTTATTCGAGATATCTTTATAAACAAACAAGGCTCTTTATATACAAGAGCCTACTTTTCGACCGATCGTTCCTATGGCAGCTATATGATAAAGTGGACCTATCTGGTTTCGACATATCTATCTGGTTTCCAACAGAAAGTCGGATATATCAATAACGGATATAGCATATATATAATCCTTACAACATTTTGTGACAAAATTCGAATACCCTTCGCAAGTGTGTAACAAAACTAACAGGAATTTAGTTAAAATCGAATTATATAGTGTATATATAAACATCTATGTTTAAGCATGTGCATAAAAATGAACAAAAAATGTTCAAATTGCTCAATTTAAAAGCATTTTATCTCTCTCTCTCTCTCTCTCTCCCTCTCTCTCGCACACACTCGTTAATGTTGTTTGTTTTCTTTGTGTGTTCTATGCCAATGGAAAAATCCCAAATACAGACGCACCATAAAAAGAAAAGGAAATTCCTACATTGGTTTGTTTCACTCTCACTCGTTCCAGTTCGTGCGTGATCTAGTTCGTGCGCTCGTTTCTTTTCGTTCTTTCGTTCGTTTTTGCTGGTTCCTATTTGCCAGCGATCGCTCGAAATATCCTCACGTGCTGCACACATTGTTTATGTTGCTATACAAGATCATTTACTTATGCATTTGGAAACAATATATAATATATATTTACTGACTCGTTCAAAGCACAACTGAGAACGGGGCAGCAAAACAGAGTCACGGCAAATAGAGCACAGAGAGAACGAATAAAGTGCGTGAAACGCGTGCGAAAATCGTTTCAGTTTATTTTGTTTACCTCTAATTTGTTCAACGTTTCGTTTTTGTTTTCATGTTTTTTGCCACAATAACATAAGTCAAGAGAATTCTGTTCCATTTACACACCATACTAGATTTGAGGAATTGTGTTTATAAATCATTTGCCACGTTCCACATTGAGTTGCAATCAAGTAAGTAGACGCCGTCTGGGCCAAAATTACGAACTGTTTATTATGATTGCGTCAAAATACATTGATGGAAATCGCAATTGCATCAATCACTCGAAGAGCTTTGCTTTCGATATGTGTGTTTACCAAAATGTCTAATAAATGCCAACAATTTCCCATTCTAACGATTCGCCAGGCATATTATATTTTAGGCAGATCCTTAGATCATTATCTATTGGCAGAAATCATATCATAAGCCCTAGGGCTCTTGGCTTGACCATGCAAATAGAAAAATAATTAAGTCTTATACGAAATACTCTGCTAGATATGCATAAGTCGATAGATAGTTAGATAGATAGATGGTAGATGGATAGATGGATAGATGAATGGATGGATAAATAGACAGATAGAAAGATATAGAGATAGGTAGATATGTAGGGAGATAGAAAGACAGCTGGATAGATAGATAGATTCATGGATAGATAGATGAATAGATGGGTGGGGAGATAGATAGATAGATGGAGGGATAGATGGATATATAGATATAGAGATAGTTAGATATATAGGGAGATAGATAGACAGACGAACAAAAAGATAGATGGATGGGCAGATAGATGAATAGATGGGTGGGGAGATTGAAAGATAGATGGATGGATAGATAGATAGATAGATAGAAAGATAGGTGTGTATAAAGATATTCAGATAAATAAATAGAGAGATATATAGATACATAAATGGACAGATAAACAGACAGACAGATAGATAGATAGAAAGATGGATGGATGGATAGATGTGTGGATAGATAGTTATATATCTGTTTAGTTAGATAGATATTAATCTACCCAACTGTAATGACGAATAATTATCTCACCTGTCCATATATTGCGCATATAGCCAAGTTCATTATAGCAGAGTTTCGATTTTCCTAGCCAAAAAACCCATTTGTTGTCCAATTCTACCTAGAGCTCTATATGGTATATTAGTTTGGTATAGATGGGCTAGAAGCTGGCAAATGCCCGGTTTGGTCTAAATATCTTGAAAGACTTCATTTGCGACCAATTATATGACAACCATACGATAAAGTGCCTCGATTCGGACTAGTTAGCATGGGAACAAACAGACGAATATATCTATATTAATTGAGCTGTTGAAAATGATCAAGAGTATATATATATATTCCTTAAGGTAAATTGACTAAATGCCCTCTAATATTGCGCTTCTCTCCCAACTGTACACCTGATCCAGACAGATCCTTGACGTTTGCCTGGCTCACGTATGAAATCCATCAAATCAAGGTGTATCCAAAGTTGCTCCATTAAAGCGCTGCAGCAAGGACCTCATCCGGCAACTGAACGCAGTCACAACATTTGAATGGAAGCAGCACCGAGGCACAATTACAACAATCACAATACCTATAATAATATTAATAAGAAGCAACAAACGCAACATTGGCAGTGCCAAAAATACTGCAGGTAAGCGACTGAGAGAGAAAAAGAGCGCGAGAGTGCGAAACTTAATTTAAGAACTGAAAAGCAAATACGTTAAAGAGCATTTTCTATTGTACAATAACTTTGTTATAGCCAATCACATTAGATTAAGCCTAGGTACATGCCAATTTTCAACAAAGCATTTAAGCTCTATTGAACCTTGCGTTCCGCAGATATGCGCAGATATTAAGATTTATGGTTCTAAATAGACCTGTTCAAGTGCATCAAGTGCATTCGCTTTGAATATGTTATTATTATTTTAATCATTTCCGCAAAAAAACGTAATTTAGTCTAGTTATAGTCTCTTCGTTTATTCTGAAGTTTTCCCATATTTCTGAAAAACCTCGACACAAAAAGCAACAGACACGTGTCTTGTGCAGGGAATTACCCTATTTAAACGATCTACGCTATTAGGCACGATTCAGTTAATGCCCTGTGCATCAAGAGAGGGTAGATACAGCCGAATGAGAGACTTGCTACGATATGTCTCCAAAAGAAACGTTCGGAACTCGAGTACTATGCGACTGAGCGCTACAAAATTTGGTATGTGCTCTCTTCTAGCTGGCAGCTACTTAAAAATAAAACGTTTTTGCATGGCACGCCCACAAGAACAGAGAGTGCGTGGATGAGAGTTAAAAGTTCTACAAAATCTTTCCAAATACACTTGCCTTGGCTGAACTGAACTCTTGATTCAGCTAGAACAATTTGCTGCACAATCTAACCTAAAACCACATTAAATTTTCTCACAAATAAATATTTTTTGGAATACCATTTTTTTTTTGCGCCCACAGGGTGTGTGCGAGTCGTGCAAGCTGTGCGCCTGTTGATTGCAATCAATTTGATGATGCATCGAATTAAATAATATGCGAAGTAATTTTCAACGTGCGCTAATCGCGCTGAGCGAGTTGCTTTACATAAAAATGCATAAAATAAAACGCCAGCCAAACCACGCCCACCCCCCGTGGGCTAGCAACAAATGTCCGCCCCCTTTCCCACGCCTCTGGGCAGCCACTGTGCTGCAATTAAATCAGTTTAGTGCGCATTTCAAAACGATAAATTAATTGTTCATAAATTCACTTGTTTTGAATCAAAAAAAAAAAAAAACAAATAATAATAATATTTGCTTACTTCAGCGTTCAGCGGGGCGCGAGTCGGCCGCAGAAATCGCGCAATTCAATTGTCCTGCACTTGAAAACAAAACTTTTTGTCGCCCATTTTTTCGCCTTTTTTTTGCACTCAAACTCAGATTTGAGTTTGAACATTTCGAAATGCCTAGTTGGAAATTTTACAACTCAGTTTCTATTAAATGCCAGTTAAATATGTTTATTTTCTGCTCAATTTATTTATGCCCAGTGCTGTTGTTGCCTTGCCAATGTTTCAACCCCAAAAGTAGAGCGTGCGCGAAGCAGCTTTGTTTGTCGGCAACACGCATACGCAGCGTTGTACCGTTGTCACTTCTGCTCATGTGTTCGTTCATTTGAATGTGAACTGCACTGGTTCCGGCCGTACGGAACCAAAACGAACGTCAGAGCAAAAGATCGTCATCATTTTGAACATATGCGCCCTTCGACAAATTTTGCATACCTCTAACAGAGTTCGCAATTGGTTGGCTGCTGCCGTGTGTCAATTGTGCAATTAGTGCATAATTAGATTAGCTCTTCGAGCAGCAGCCCAAACGTACAGAACCTCTAAGGCGTATATTTATTAGCAAACACTGGCCCAACTGTTGATTCGTTTATTTGTTTATGCCGCATTCAAATGTTTTGGCTAGCAGCTAGCGTTAAATGACCCCTCGCTGAAGTGGCCAAAATAAATTTGCCAGCTAAAATCAGCTAGACAGCATTTACACATATATGTATAATAATATATCTATAAATATATGTGTACTTCAAAGTTTATTTGAATACATTCAATACTAGTTCGAGTACATAAAAATCAAATATTATGTCAATAGAATTTAACTAAATGTCAATAAAAAATGCTCGAAAATTATTAAAAACCAGTTTCGTATAATTTGACGAACTTTTTTATTTTTGTTACTTTATAATTTTGAACCAATTCAGAACTGGTTAACATACGTTTAACATAACCCATGACTTAATGTTTCACATTAACATACTGTTAATATTTCAATAACAAAGAACAAAGAACGTTTAAGTGGTTATTACGGTGGCTTTTTTTGGAACATAAAAACAAACAAATGAAGTTATAATTAGATGTGGTTGACTTTGGACACAGTTTCTTAAATGAAATAAAGACATTTAATTGCTGCACAATAACCCACACGTATATGCACGTACACAAACGTGCTGCGAGATAAATAATATTAGGTACGTGTGTTGAAGATATCAAGATTCAATTCCTGGAAAAGGCAGTGGAGTCAAGGCAACAAGTTAGTGCGCAATATAAATTGCTGCATGACGCTGTGTTGCCTAACAGAATCCTGAGCTGCTTAGCAGAGGCGCAACAGGTTGCCGTGTTGCCACCAACTGAAATGCGTAACAGTTCGCTGTTAACGTTAACAGTGCATGGGTCGTGAATTACCTTGATGCAGCTTGCAATGCGTCACAGCCCGCTGTTAAAGTTAACAGTACTTCTTTGCTAATCGCACTGCTTGGCCTGCTTAACATTTCACTGTTCAGGCAGGTCCAGTACTGCCCCCCCCCCCCCCCCCTCCATCCCTTTTGCTTAAGGTTCATAACAGACGCAGCTTCCTGCACTGCTTGGCATGCTTAACACTTAACATCTCGCTGTTAAAATGTGCACCAATTGAGTCCTGACAAACTTAGCAGAGGTGGCACGGCAACAGCTTCCAGTTTACTTTGTGACTTAACAATGGTGCAATTAGAACGCAATTCAAGCAAAGCAAGCGTAATAAAAACTGAAATCTGTTTAAAGCAACAAAACAAATGAAAATAAAACAAGAAAATTAGCCACACTCGCGTTTTACACTTGCAATTACATTGCAATCTCTCTTCTGCAAGGTTCGCTCTATTGCAAGCACTGTTATATTTTTAATATAGATCTTTATGGGCCCTACAGACGACGGCTCGTGTCGCGCTCTTGTTTAACCAGTAGCCAGACTATATAATATATACACACATAGCTCGCATTGTCAACTGCGTGTAACTGTCCGCTAAAAAACTGCACATTTTGTATCAAATGGAAGATATAGATACGGAATTAGTTGGCGCCCTGCAGATAAACAAAACGAGCTGTAAACATTTTAAATCAAATCGCTAAGCTCGACTAGCACAACACGAATGCGAGGGGGCACAAAAAAAAAAATAATAAAACAACACAGAAGAAATATGCTAAATCTTATTTGCATAAAGCGAAAACAAAGCAAAATACACATGCACATACAATGTATGCATACAAACAAACATATACTAAACAAAACAAAACAAAGCAACAAAAATGAGTAGAAAAAAAAAAAAAATGAAGATCCAGCGCATGTGACAATTGTGATATTTTTATTGTTGTTGCTGGCATTTGTTTATATTCAAGTCATACTGCGGCATAAAATTTGATTTGGAGTATATTGAACGAGAACTGGCTCCAATTTCCAAGCGATCTCTGAAGAAACTAAAAGAGCTTTTTATTTAACTAGCATCGTTTTCCTAGCATCAACAAGAAAGCGCCCAAATGAAGCGACCTATTCGTAGATTCGATACACTATTTCAATATAATACCCTCATATGTTAAATTCTATTAGTTATGTTAAGCTGTCTGATCATGTTATGCCATGTTATGTAATACAGCTATATGTTATGATGCTGTAAAAGCTTTTAGTGTATATTGTACTTGAACTGTTACCAACTTCTGTACGATTTCTGAAGAAGCAAATGAATCGTTTGCCTATCATCATCTAGACAGCACCCAAATTGAGCAGTTAATACTCACAATAGCCTCTAGAAAGTTTGCTTTTGAGCTCTTCAGATCTATCACACAATCACCTAAAATACCGCCAAGAAATTCATAGAACATGGCTCATACAAAAATGTCCATGTTTTTGCTCATAATTCCCACTAATGTTAAGTTTCATTAATTATGTTATGTTCGTTGGTACCATCATGTTACGACATATTATGTTATATGCTTATGTTATGTTATGGTTCTGTAAAAGATATAATGTTAACCAACCTTTTTCAACGAAATGTAGTTAGTTTTTCCGTTAGCTTTCTCGAATTTTGTGTCTCTGGAAATTTGTGAAACAGTTCCTTGTTTGTACTGGGTATCTACTAGTTGTCTAGGCTGACTTTGTTGATTTTTGTGGCTGTGTCTGGCTGTTTCTCGGGCGTCTCAAACCTGTTACACACTTGCTGTGAGTTTCTGCCACGCCGTCAGCTCATCATCAGCCTGTTGCACTGCCCAGCTTTCAGTATGCAGTGCCTAGTTCCCAATGCCAGTCCCTCAGTCGGTCAGTTAATTTCGTATATACATATCTATACACACATCTATATACATATATACATACATATCGGCCCTATACGCCGGTCAATTGTGGCATAACAACCGCCCGTTCCAGCTGAAAGATGTTGCCGGAGGGTTCATCATTTGATTGACGTCGGTTCTAACCAGTTGGCGCCGCATTGCGCGACACTCGACACTCTTTTAGGGGGTTGCTAGGTAGCCAGAAGGAGGCTGGCTCATCGGGCTGCGGGGTTATCGGGAATTGATTTCTGCTTAAGTCCGCAATGAATTAGTCATTGCGCCCAGCGTCTGACTGTTGCCCAAAAACCAACCCAGAACGAGAACAAGAGCAACATTACGAATTGAATCAACAAATTGGCAGTCACGCTCTGCACTGCACTGAGCATCAGTTGTATCTTTCAGATACATATACATATATGTATAAGTATATATATATATATATATATATATGCCTTGCCTTAATTGATATTGAGCATGCACGATTAATAATAACTCAGTCTCAGTTTGATTGAGTTCACTTAAGAACTGCTTTAGTTCCAGTTTCCCCATTTTGTCAGTTCCACTTCCAGTTGGCTATTTCCCCATTTTACCCCATCTATTTCCTATGCCATTGCCTTGGCTTAATTTCTCATCGAGCGTGCAATTGAAATTTGTAGCATCGGGTCGTAAAGCCAGATCTAGTGCCCTAATTTCTGTACGAACTCTAGTTCCAGTGCCAGTTCACGTTAACATCATGTTAACATAACTGGTTCACTTCCAAAAGAAGTGGCTTGCAATAGCAGTTCATGTTTTAGTTCCAGTTCACAATTTTCCGTGTTCATCAGGTTCATTGCTTATAAA
The DNA here is from genome assembly GCF_030788295.1 of Drosophila virilis. Taxonomy (NCBI): domain Eukaryota; kingdom Metazoa; phylum Arthropoda; class Insecta; order Diptera; family Drosophilidae; genus Drosophila; species Drosophila virilis. The sequence continues at coordinate 7,369,352 of NC_091543.1, forward strand.
CAATTAGAATTATAATCAACTATAATTATACCAATTCCAATTTTAATACTAAACAACCAGTTTTCCATAGAAAAATGACGGAACATTTGAATTGACTCTTTGAAACGAATCTTAATTCGATTGAGGTCCAACAACATCCCAGTTCCAGCTCTGGTTCGCTGTTTACCAATGCCAGAAATGACTCGGCATTTGGGTTCACGTGACGCCTTTGCGTCAATGTGCAGCCAAATAAGCATAAACAGATTTGTTTTATAAGTGGCTTTGGGTTTTTTTTTATGATCTTATGATCATTAAATGACAGATCATAAAATATCAGCTAGACCCTTCTTCTTGCTGCCTCAGCTGCTGCTCGTTTTGTTTTCGACAACGATAGCCAAACAAAAGAAACAACAGAAATAAACGTGGCCTAGTTGCAAGTACACGACTAGGTTATACCCTAAGCACAGCTGCAAAAGGCTGTCCAATCATTATGAAAGACTGAAGTGCAAGTCAGAGTGAAGTGCAACTATGTATATATACCACGAGGAATGAGCTTTTTATTATTTACAGGTTACGGGTTACAAAAAAAATGAGATATTCTTGATCTAAGTAAGCCCTATGAAGACCTGAATGCCAAAGTTGGTTGCTCTAGCTTCCATCGAAAACAACCCATAGAGCTTTATCGATTTGTATCGATTTTGTGAGAGTTATCGATAAATGAAGTGAATACCATCTCTACGTGCACTAGAAGCAGCTGTATTCCAAATTTCAAGTAGCCAGATATGATAGTTCCCTAGATCAACTTGGGAAAGTGCAGATGATTGATGCTGATCGAGAGTGTCTCGATAACCCTCCATTTGCCAGTTCAATTCGTTTGCACAAAACCTTTATACCCATTTAACTTGTTTTGAATGGGTTCAGGGTATTAGAAATGCTGAGTAAATCCCCCAGATCTTGGGCGAATTAAATATTTCAATTTTGGTCAAGATCAGTAGCCGATCAATTGTTGTGATTGGCTTGATTGACCCGCTCGTGCCGCGACGAGATCAGCTGACCGATCGATCGGGCCCCGTTTGGGATTTTGTTGGGGGTTCAAGGTGCGGCCCAGGTAATCGCAGCCTACTTTTGAGCTGGCTACGCATGTCGAAGCGCTGCACGTGGTTTGCCGATCTCATCACAAGCATTTTGCTGCGGATCAGATAAACAGATCTCTTTTTGTTTTTTGGTTTTCTGTTTTGCTGTTGCTGCTGTTTCGTTGCTGCCAGCGTCTGGGCCATATTTCATCAGTGGCACAAGCCACAAAACAACATCAACAAAATATAAGCCGCAGCGTCATAAAACATATACGATCACAATTGTGTGTATATTGGACTGACGTCAGCCCTCAAAAGCTGGAGCCAAATAATCGTATAAAGTATAAAGTATAAAGTATACTGCCCACCTATGTACAAGAATATCACAGTATCTTGAGCTATGCAAACATTGTACAACTTGTTAAAAAATAAAAGCAAATGGAAAATTTAATATGAAATAAAATAAATACAAATAAATCAAGATACCGAGTTTTTCGGTAACTTTGTGCGTATCAGCGAAAGGACACGGATACACAACAGCTACGGATACTGTAGACAATGCCCCCGGTCACGAGGGTTGAGGGTTGACAGCGACTGTCAGGCGGCTCGACAGTTAACCGGAAAATGTTTGCCCCGGCGTTGACGGCTGACACTGGATAAACATAAACAACTCTTTGCTATTCCAATTTTTTCTGCTCTTGCTGCTGCTGTTGTTGTTGTTGTTGTTGTTGTTGTTGTTGTTGTTGTTGTTGTTGTTGTTAGTCTGTTGTTCTGCCTGTTCTTGCTGAGCTCGTAGAGCATTTTTCTACAGTTTACTTTTGTTTTCGGATTTGGGCATCGATTTGACCGAATAACTGCCACTCCGAAATACTCTTTTTCATTTAATTGCAATTCTTTTGAGTATACTACATTATATGAGAGCTTATTGCTGATCAAGAATTTCGAGTGAAAACTCCGACGGACAGCTTAAATATTAACAGACAACTCCGAAGAAAGGAGTGCGTTTTGTTTAGCTTCGCTTTATTATATTCAATTATCATTATGAACATTTTATTAAACTACTCCGAAATTAACATTTTATGTTCTGTACTTAATCCAATTCAAATTGGCACTCCGAAAAACTACCAGCTTACTACTCCGAAACGAATCAATGTGACCATTGAACTATTCACAAAGGACAAATCATATTTCAGCTGAACACTCCGAAATTGTCTTCATTATTTTTTTATACTTAGATTCGATTATTTATATGCAGTTATCGTCATGAATATTTTCTAAAACGAGTTTCGAAATTTGCATTTCATGCTTTGTTTTCATCCCTATTCAAAAACTTCGTGTGGGGACTCCGAAATACAGTCCTTCTACAAGCTAACTACACCGAATGAGCTCTTTAAAACAGTTTGATCATTGACAAAGTACTTTGCCATGCCTGAGCTTGAACTTAAAATTAGAACTTCAATGCAGAGACTTGACATTAGAATTGAACTACTTCGAAATGTCCTTCCTTCAAGCTTAATCGGAGTAATTACAACACCCCGTAACAGTATTCTGCCTAAGTTCTTCAAATCAAATGGTATCAATTTGCATGTTATAAAAAGTGCATTAAAACTGAAAACAATACAAACAATTTTATCAAAACAAATAAAATTAAATAATATAAATAAACTCTATATTAAAGGCACAGAAAATACTAGATTTTATTCTAGAAAATTACAATTTCCGAATGGAAGCGAATATGCATTATTAATATCATTATCATTACAATTATGATAATAATAGCAATTATTATTCAAATAATTATTATTATTGTTATTATTATTATTATTATTATTATTATTATTATTATTATTATTATTATTATTATTATTATTATTATTATTATTATTATGTTTATTATTATTAAAAGAATTATTATTATCATTTATTTTGTTATTTATTTTTGTTAGTTTGCTATTGTTGAAGCTTTAAGTTTTTTTGCTACAATATATTTAGAATCCTTTTAATTGAGAAGCAATGACTGCCAATAACAAAAAGTCTTGATTTTGAATATATTTAGAATAGATCCCTATAAGTCCAAAACTCTCATAAAGTCAGCTCGCACTTTAAAAACAATTCTGAACATTTTGAAAATATAAAATTCGAGTTAAATTTGTCAAATCATATTTATAATAGGATGAGTTATGTTGCGGCAATAATATTGATGCTCGAAAAAACCATCGCTAATATGTTATTCAACTTGGAAAGTTTCGCGGCCAATTGAATAGCAATAAGACCCCCAATCAACAGCCAAAAAAAAAAAAAACTGGGAAATAAACACAAATAACAGAAGAAAAAATATGTATATATATATATACATATATATTTATATTGGAAAATTTGTGGAACAAGACAATTACGCAGAAACAGAAACACGCACACTTCGATATATTTTCATAAATATGTATCGAATATATTCGATAGCTGTGTGTGTGTATGTGTGTGCATTTAGTTTTGGGCGAGCTATTTCTGTCTGGATATTGTTGTTGCGGCTGCCCCCTATACCCGTTACCCACCTTGGCAACACCCGTCCACCCACTACCGAGATCTGCCCTTGCCCAGGCGTTTGACTTTTTCCACACATATTTTGTTGTTGTTGTTTTCTTCTTCTGCCTTTTGCCACTTTTTGTTGCCGTTGCGCTAGATCTTTCTGGGCAAGAGTCTGGGCCCCGGTGAGATAAGCCCCAAGTGATAAGCATCTGTCGTGGTCGTCGTCATCTCTGAGCGATGTGCTCCGAGCTGTGGCGAAGCTCTAGTAGCTCGGCCCGCTCGGCCCGCTGCCGAGATAGCGACAGCAACAGAACTTTGAGGCAAGAACAAGCACAGGCAAGAGCATGAGAGAGTGAGATGGGAGAGAGAGGGTGTAGAGAGAGAGCGAGAGAGACATTGACGGCGAGCAAACATGGACACACCGATAGAGATCAAGAGGCAGACGGAATCGGGATGCGGGACGCGGGAGGCGGGAGAGCGCCAGAGCGACAGAGCGGACAGTTGGTCAATGGTGGGGCGGGCCGGCGATTATAAAAACGTTGCCCCGGCGCCAAACTGAACGCATTGTCCAATCGCTTTTGGAGCTGCATGGAGCTCTCCATTAAGTGATACCGATATACCGTTAAATCGCTGAGTACCGTTCACGTGCTACGTAACCAAACAGGTCCGGAAGGCAGAAACAGCCGTAAATTTGCGAAAACGACAAATCTTCAAGAAGTAAGTGCGTACCCACACAAAAAAAAACCCCCGTCCACAAGCCAAAAGTCCCTCAACAGGATAAAGGATACTTTAAAAAAAATGCGATAACATATTCGATAAACGCGACGCGTCTAGCTATTATTCACAATTTGCAAATTTTTATTTTATTGCAATTTGGTTTTTTTTTTTTTAATATTTTTTTTTTTAACTTTAAGTTGACAACCTCGTCCGCAATAATGCATAATGCATTCTAATTAATTATGCAAAATGAATTGCCGCAAAAAATTATTCGATAAAAGTGAAAACGAAAGCGAAAGCGAAAAAAACAGACAACAATTTGTTGAACTTTGTTCATGTAAGCGCAGCACAACAACAGAACTTGTCTAGAGTGATCGCAAAAAATGTGCAGACTGTGAGCAATAGTGATCGAGTATTCTATCAAGGACTGAGGATCTTATAGATCTTCTTGCTGTTGGCTACTGCAGCTATATCTTAGGCGTGATCAGTCAACAATACCAAAAGGATTTAATCACGATCTTGTACGATCGGTGCTCAGAGCATATCTGCAGTATCTACCGAAATTTTCGGCTTCACAGCGATCGTGTGATCAGCGATCAGTTAAACTTGAGACCTGCAATTGCTTGCAGGATATCACAAACTTCTGCGCAACGATCGTGTGCTCTTACCAAGTGAATCTTAATAATTGTCATTTGCGATTCTAACGAGTGTTTACTGATCGGTGATCTGCTCAACTCATAGCTAGAACCAACAGGTAGCTATAGTTGGGTATATGTGCTCAGCAGGACGATCGCGCTATTAGAGATCTGAGATCTTTAAGAGCCAATACTTAACATAAACATTATATACCCGCTCTAGTCCTTAATATATCTCTGAGTTGTTGTATAGTAGACCAGGCTTCAGAGCAATCGTTCTGCGATTACGCATCGATCGGTGATCAACTGTTTGAGTTCCTACAATAAAAAAGCCAAGCAATATCTCATACATTGTTGTCCAAAATATATGTCCCCAATAGTTGTTGTTCAGAGCAATCTATCTGAGATCAGCGATCCGCGAAAGATCTTTGAGTGCCAGCAACTGCAGTTCTTACAGCGATCGTCTGATGATCAATAACTTTGTAGACATCTTCTCACTTCCTCTATCTTAGTCATCTCTCTCTCTCTCTCTCTCTCGCTGAGTCAGCAATGGGACTAGGCTCGATCGGGGATCGATGTTGTCAAGTGATCTTTAGCATTTCACCAGCCGCGGATCATTAGTCATGCTTTTATTTACTTATCGCCTTGGAGTATAAGTAGCAACATTTGCCCAGGCAATGAAAATATTATTATTGTTTACCCAATTCCCAATTTGCCATTTCAAATTCAGTTTCAATTTCGATTTCGATTTCGATGCGGTTTTCTTTGCGTTTCGCACATTGTTTTCAATTAAACGAACAATTAATTGAAATGTTTGCGCAGAAAAACAAAGCAAAGAAAAAAGCTGCGTGCAAAAGAAAACAAAAAAACAATTGTCCAAAGGGCGTCTGCGGCATATGAGAAACAAACGAAAACCGATTCGAACAAGTTTTGGGCGCACGCAATTGAATTATGCGCCACAGCAAAAGATACAAAGATACACAGCCAAAGAGAGATACAGATACACACGGCTGCAGATACAGATACATTGTGTACAGATTATTTTGTTATTTTGATATTTTACTATTGAACTTGCCAGCTTGTTTATGGGCATTTAACAAAACACGCCCCCAAATATATTATAAATATATTTTTATTAAGAAAAGCAGCAAAAATATTCAAAACTGAACCAAAATGTCAACTGCAGCGAGGGCAACAACCATAGCGCATGCAGCAACCAGTCAGGTAGATTGTTCGAATATTCTTTCGAATTTCGAGCCTTAACTGAGACACACAACAGAAAATATATATTTACAGATCCGTGGTCTGTATCGATTTTGTATTGATTTTTGAACTGCGAGTTCTGGGCCAGTGTTGCCTATTCAACTATTTTCTAGCTGTATTTGGCTATGTTAAGAGCTAGATCTTAGCTTGCTTTGCATCTTCACATGGACTTTCAATCTATTTCGCTTTCGATCGGACAACAAAGGGACAATTGCCCAGAATATCGGGGCTCAGAAAGGAAGCAGCACAGTCGCTGTCTAAAGAGTATCAGCTAGTCGAGCACGCCCGACTGGAAGCACGCTGCCCCGATATTCATAATAGAGCTAACAATCATGTCAACCCGAGAATGGCAACAACAACTGCAATAATTATAAAAAATGTTGACAGGACGCGAACAATTGCAAATTCAACAATTTGTAAAGATATCAAATGCTAATTAATTTAACTATGGCCGGCCAAACAATTGCGATTCAAAACAAAAACAAATACCCCAAAAAAAAAAAAAAGAACAATCAAGTCAAAAACAATAACAAAATTGCCAAACAGAGCAGAGAACACGTCTTTCAATCGATAGCAAAATTTCACGTAAAGCCAGCGATCGCTTCTGGACTCCAACTGCTTTAGTTCAAAAGAAGAAAAATATATATATATATATATATAAACAAATTATTGAAATATATTTCAACAAGAGTTATGCCAGACCCCGCGCGGCGATTGTGCAGTATCTCGAATGTCGTTGCCATAAGCCAGGCACGTTTCTCACACAGAACAACTCGAAAAAAAAGAGAACGTTCCAAAAATCTTTAATTTTTGCTAGTCTAGTTCACCTAAATCTCTTGAAAGTATAGAGACACGCGAGAAAGTAAGGATAGAATCTACGGCACGCCGAAGATTTAATACTATTGCAGACATTTGTCTCAAGGCTTTGCGAATATGTGCGAAGAAAATATCTTGAAAAACAGAATATTTTGCCATAAACTCATTTTTCGACTAATACTACCAATAGAGCTATATAGCTTAGGACTTGACTGGGCTGATAGGACTTGGTTCACATGTCAGTTTAAATAGTTCAAATCTGTATGGGGTAAGAGTAAGAACCTACTTTTCGATTGATGCGATTTTACAAATATATAAATATGTGAAGCATAATGAAACTTATAAGTGCGTAGATATCATAAAAAAACAAACTAAAAGAACCTACTTTTCGGGCGATCTTTGCCATGGACGCTATGCAAAATTTCAAGACGATCGCTTAAAGACTGAGACACAATTTCGCATAGAAACAAACAGACAGACGGATGGACGGACGGACAGACAGAGATATCTATATTAAAATTGGCCGTTGATGCTGATCTAGAATGTATGTATATTCCTATTCCTCCGTGACCAGGAGATGTCTTCATCTATGCGTTACACATATCAACACAATATTAAAATATCCTTCTCTACGTACAAGAAAGTCTGGCAATATTATGTTCTCCAGTGCAAGGAACAATATTAGCTGTTAGCTTAGCAGCTTACGTCGTCAAACTTTCATTCTTTTGATCCTTTTGTTACAGCCAGTATGTATATAGGAATCAGCCAGATCGAGCCACTATATCATCCAGTTGCCTCATGAAAACATTTTCAATAACTTGAGAATGCGGCAATTGCGAGTCTCTGCAAGGTTCCTATATCGAGGTAGCTTACCATATATTTTTATAAAGGAATTTATTAGTCAAATTAAGTTTGTGATTGTAAAAAACTGGGGTTTGGGTTTTGGCTACCAATATAGCTGCCAGATCAAAACTCAAATCGTTTGACTATATTATATGTCAGTCGTAGAAACAATCTTGGCCATATTTCAAATATTTCAAAAACCCTAAAAAATATATAATCATGCATTCAGAAACTGTTTGTTTACGTTTTCCTTTAAATGTGTGTGCGTGTGTGTGTGTGTGTAATTACGAGCTGCAATCAGCAGCAGAATCTCTCAGCTGAGAAACTCTGGCCACACTGAGTCACACGGTCACACGGAGCGCACACGAGCTCCATGTAGTATGTGGCATCGATTAAAGTGTATCAATAAGCGCTATATACACACACACACACACACACACACATGTATATATATATATATACTTATAGGAGGCTATATAAAAAATGTCGTTCGTCTTTGATCAGTTAAGCCGCAGTTGTTGTTAATTGTTTAATGTACTTAATTCCCTTGAATATTATATACATATATGTATATAGTCATCTGTCAACTAGCTCTCTCCGTCAGTCTGTCTCTCTCTCTCGCTCTCTATCGCTCTCTCTCTCTCTCTCTCTCTCTCTCTATTGCCATGCAGGTCCATGGTTCAAACGCATTGGGCTTGCGATTGCGCACTTTCATAATTAATATTAGTAAAGTTATTTTGGCTTACGTTTTTCGATATCAATCAAGTTCATTGCACAGCGCAAAATTGAAATATAAAAAATATATACATGAATAAAAACAAACTCTATTCTCTGCTCGTCGGCTTATCAGCAGCTGTTCGTTGTCTCAGCGCACCCGGAAAGACCAGCTTCACACCAGCAGCAGTCCAATCAGAGCTGCACTGTACTATAACAATAATAACAATAACAATATCATTAACTAAAGAATGCAATTGCTGTGGTACAGTTTGCCACACTTGGACCCAACCGATTCCAATTTCATGTTGTTGTTGTTGTTATTGTTGTTATCTATGCAATTAATTAGCATATTACAAATCTCATTTGCTCTCACAAAATTTTTTAATATTCATTAGGCCTGAGCTGTGCGCACTTGTTGCGTTTATGCATTCGCTCAGAAACGTGATATTTCATATCGTGATATGCATATACATGATAAATCCAATGTGAGGCATATAGAGTGCAGCATGCCGCATTTTAAATACACTTACAGATAGATAACATGCATAGAAATATTTGCATATACTTTGCCATTTGAGTTGTCTGATACATATATTTTTTTAGTATTTCCTTTGATATAAACAAAGAATATATTTACATTTTGACCATTTTTGTTGTCTTTTTCATGAACTTAGTTATTATAAAATAAAAAAAGCGCAGCTAATTATAAAAGGCAAGAACTTTACCTGCTGGCTCAATAGATCAATTTCCCATATTTGTTAATTGCTGTGCAATATAACATAAAATCACGATAACACGCCTCGCATAACTGGGCTATGTTAAGAGAAATGTTAAACTGTAAAGTGACACACACACAAATCCATCAGGCAGCGCTGCGCTTATCAGCAGCAGCAACAGCAGCAGCGGCAGCGGCAGCAGCGCTTGTGCTCTCTGCTGCCCACTGTTATTGATCACACTGTTAGCGCGCGCCGTTAAATGTTACTGTTAATGCGTCACTGGTATTGATTTGCTGCTATGTTATTGGCGACTGTTATTGGCGCTGTTGGTGCGTATACAGCGCGCTCGCACGCTTCCCCGGCTCAGATATATATGTTGTTTTTAATTTTTTCCGCGGCTTGGTGTAAGTATTTAAAAGCGCGCGCGTAACGCGTCTCAGATACTTTCCACTGTTTGGCGCGTTCGAACGTTTAACGAGATCGCTCCCGTTAACCAAATACCGAGTAACATACAAAACAGAAAAAAAACAAATACAAATACCAATACACATAGCACCCATTTATAAACACATGCATAACATAGAGTATACGAAAAACAAAAATTAAATAAATAAATAAATAAAAAAGAAATACAATCGAGAATTGACGCGTTTTGCTCACTTGTCGCGCGTTCGCTTTGAACAATTTATATTATTTTTTTTTTTATTGTTTTCATTAATTTTTTTTTGGTTTTCGCTTAGCCAAATGCGAATTTTGAATTTCTCGCCGCAAATTTACAGTTATTAATGTTGTCGCAGGCCAAATTCAAGCTGTTAGCCAAAACGAAAACAAGAACAAGAACTATAAAAAAGACGACTAGCTCAAAAAACAATAACAAATACAAACACACGCTGCACAGCTGACAAATAATTAGTAAATACGATTAGGAAGCACACACAAACACAAAACGAAAAATTCGAGCAAATTGCATTAATTATAATCAAAGCAAATTATAGTTCATAATCATAACAAAATTAAGTGACAAGTGCAGCGCACAGCTGAGAGAAAAAGAAAATAAACAAAACAAAAAACTCTACACATTTTTTAATCATTTTCAAACACCAAAAGCTCGTGGAATAAGAAAAAATACATATATATATATACATCGAGAAGAAAACAAAAACGAAAGCGGATAGAAATCAACAAGTGCGACGCGTACTTGAGAATTACAACGCCAGGTAACAGAATATAGCAAATCAAATGTGTAAATCAGTGCCGCGCAATGCGAACGTTCCAAATTAGCAACTGCATTTCAGCTAAAAACAAGTCCAAGTGCTCGTGTCCTGACTATGCCCGACTAACAGATACCCTTAGCCCAGCCACAAGCTGGTGCTGCAAACATTCCCGCTTCCTTTTGCACATGCATAACAGAAATACACACACACGCACGCACGAACGCACGCGCGCGCGCTGCTTGCACGCGGGCCTCTCTCTGCGCTTCTCCTTCCATCAAACCCCAACACTTTGGAAAATATGTTCTTCAATAACTTCGCTGTTTAAAGTCTGATCCCTGTGAAATTTGCAGTGCTTAAATATGGCTTACAAAAATGTGTGCATACCAAGTCCCAAGGCAACAGCTTTAAAACTCAAGAGTTTTCCCGAACCTACTTTGCTGCAGCTAGCTCTTAAAGTTCTCGAGTAAGAATCTGTCTCAAAATGGAAGTTGAAATCGAAAAAATATATATATTTAAAATTTAAAGACCCCCATCTGCTCGTTACATGCGTTTGCACAAAGCCAATGTACCCTCTTTTTAAACATTAAACGCCACACAAATCGAGCCGGGCAATATGCAAGATATTTGATAATTGCCAAGGGTTATCTATGGCTAATTATACTCAATTTGATTTATCTGTCGATTTATGTGGTTCGTACGTTCGGACAAATGGCATGTCACGCAGATATTATCACATAAAATGCAATTTCTTATGGCCTTTAATTCGCCTTAACGTTTCGTGTGCCAGATCATAAATAATAAAGAAATCTATATAAAATGGAATTTCTATATCGTTTGCAGGTGCTAATTAGTATCAGATATGCAAAACGAAATGAAATTAAAAAAAAAAATAATAAAAAACATGCTGCGCCATATAGAGAGTGCCAGTTCCCAGTTCCCCCCACCTCTTTTCCATATTTACCCCCCCTCAACGCTATGTTCATCCCATTTAGCCCGAGTTGACATTGTAGCCAATTCGAGTCCGACTCCGAGTCCGAGTCCGAGTGTTAGATTGAGATCGAGATTGATTCAAAGCACGGAGCATTCATTCCATTCAGTTGCACTGCGTTTATTTATAATTGTGTGTGCTCCTATGGCAAATTAACAACGCTAAGAGTTAATAATGCGCGAACGCGATCATAAACAAATAAACTGGAAACCTTTATTAATTCCATAAATTGTCTAAGCGCGGCTCTACCTCCCTGCCTCCCTCTCTCTCTCTCTCTCTCTCTCTCTCTCTCGCTCTCTTTCTCTTGCTTAATTGCATTGATAAGCATGCATAAATCGGTTGGGAATCGGTAGACATTATCTTGGCCAGAGGCACGCACCCAACGGATCTGGCCAGGCCTGGCACGAAGGCCGTTCGGCATATGTAAATCTGGTGAAGGGCCCGCGCGGCATGCATTTTGCGGAAGCGTGGGCGGAGGTCAAAGCGATTAAGGCTCTAAGATTATGCGATTGTCCAGATGCTAAGATGCTGAGATGCTTGGCAGATGCTTTGCTAGTAATACGATTAGTATTATTTGCATTGTTTACGCGCCGCTTGGCTTATTGAAAACGGAACGTGCTGGAATTGAAACACGTCAGCTGCGAGTCGCATACAAATAATGCATAATTCATTGAGTTTATGTGCAACAACTCGTTCGCTCTATTCTCTCGCTGCACAAAGTCACTCCGTTCTCTCGATCTGGCGCTTTTCGAAAGCTCGTTTTCGATACGATTTTCGGATTTTGTCTCGACTTTGATTTCGGTTTCGGTTTCGGTTCCTGTTCTCCTTCATTTCACATGCGAGCGCCGTTTGTTATCTTGGCAGGTTCAATGTAAAACGATTCGATGTACATAATTGTTGCTGTTGTTGTCTATGGCATTTTTTTTTTTTTTTTGTTAGTTTAATAAATATAAATAAAGTGAAAGATTGCTGCGTTGCGCGCCATAAATCATAAATTAAAACAACAACAGCAACAACATCAGCATTGGCGGCAATCGGCAACAACAAAGCCAGCCAAATGAGAAGTCACGCGACTGTCACTGTCACCGGTGATCGGTCACTGCGATCACTGTTTGCGGTAACACGATCAGCGGAAGTGGAAATGGCAATGAAAACAGTAGCAGCAATGGCTACCCTTTAACAGCGCAGGCTGTTCATTAACAGCCGGCAGACAGGTCCCAATAAGATATGCTAATGCTCGCTGTTAGCTAACGTACAGTCCTTTAACAGTGGTCGCTGTTAGTTAACATAACATGCATGCGAACAGTCCGTCCAATTGAACTGCCCTTTAACAGCGCTGGCTGTTCGTTAACAGCCGACAGACGGTTCTAACAGTGGCCCAATAAGAAGTGCTCATGCTCGCTGTTAGTAAACATACAGTCGTTTTACAGTGGTCGCTGTAAGTTAACATGCATGCAAACAGTCCGTTCGTTGGACATGTAAACAGCTGCCCTTTGACCGCAATCGGCTGACACGTGCAGCACGGTTACCGCAAGAATGTCAATATCTATAGACGCACACACAAATATGCAATTATCGAATAGCAGCAGCAAGCGCGGATTAGTAACGCGCATATTGCTTTTGTTTTCACCTTTAATAAACAAACAAGTTTCACCGCTCGCCTTGAAATCGGCTAGCCATAACGGCAGCTTAACAGTGCGCATGTTAACGCCATGTTAACGGACAGCGCAGCGATTAGTCGCACATTTTCGGGATTATTAATATTATGCGACTGCAATTACCCGTTAATGAATGCGTCGCAATGGCTGGTTACATTTCTTGATCGCTTTCATTTATTTGTGTGCTATGGTTATTATTTAATTTTTGTATATTTTTCTTTTTTTTTGCACGCCTTCGACATTTGGCTCATTCGCTTGTCTATTTTTGGGCATAATTTTTTATTAAACAATTAGGGCGTTATGTGACTGAGCGTTTCGGGAGAGCGTTTGTGGCGTCAATTAGACGATCTACGGCCACATTGAGGCGTCGATCATCATTGCCATATGCATATGTATATAGACACGCACACACACACACACACACACACATGTTGTGTTTGTGGTATTTGTATACCATTTATTCATTTTCTTCAATTAGACTTTAATGGGCTATTAATTTAGACGCCCAATTGAACGATCGTCCGATCGAGCGTGGGGTCGATTTGTATTGGTCGATGATAGGTCGCTGCGCCTATAGATACTTGAGAAAAACAACAACTGCAGTGCATGTTAAAGCGAATGTTGAGACGAATGTTAAACCAAATGTTAAGGGAAGAGCTTAAACAATTTTGAAAAGCGAATGTTAAGAGTCATGTTAACAACAGCTGATGATAATAAACCTTAGTCGCCCCCCTGCTTAGTATTATAATATATGCTCCTGCTAAAACAACATTTTCTTTTTATTTACAGATCACTAACAGATCAAAGCATAACTGTACTTTTCTGAACATTAACGCTTGCCAAAGTAGAAGATCTACTAACTAGTCGAAGGAAAAACCAAAAAAAAAAAAAGAACAACAACAAAAACTAATCCACACCAAAGTTCATTTTATTAAATTTTTTTTGCTACGCGCACAAAAACCAAACAAAAACTTGAACTATAGAATGGTAGAAGGTGATTCTGCAAAAAGTAAAAGCGAATGTAAGTAAACAACAAGCAAACAATGCCGATCCACTAGATAATTGCTGTGCTAATATTTACTTACAATTTATTTATTGTGTATTTTAGCCTATAATGTAGAAGCTGGCCTACAACCAAACTACAATCAGAACAACGCAGCAGCCGCGGGCAACGCAGGGAGCGCAGGGAACGCTGGCAACGCAGCAATCAATCCAAACAATTCACCCAGCCTAACCGGCTCGAATAGCAATAGGAGCAACGCGATAGCGCATATTGATAATCGTGCAATCATCCAACCGTATTCACTGGGCACGGGCGTTAAACAGCCGGAATATCAATTTGCGGCAGATAATCGCGGCTACGAGCCGGAACCAAATACCAATGGCAAGCATCAGGACGTAGAGCGCAGCGGCGCTGGCGCTGGCGGTGCCGGCGGCGACACTAGCTCCGATGAGGATGGGAAACGTAAGACGCCGTTGCCGCCACCAAATCGGCCCATAGTCGCAAATTTTGAGCGGGCCATAGAGCTGTGCGAGTATGGCAAATTCCATTATATACTGTTGGCCATTTGCGGGCTGGTCAGTACGTCGGAGGAGATGGATGTCATCTCGATGTCGTTCATATTGCCATCGGCCCAATGTGATTTGGATTTGAATACCGCAACGAAGGGATGGCTGAATTCGATCATATTCATTGGCATGATGGTGGGCGCCTATTTTTGGGGCAGCATAGCCGACAGTTTTGGACGCAAAAAGATTCTCATTGTCATCTCGTTCATGAACGGTCTGTGCATTGTTGCCTCGTCGTTTTCGCAAAGTTACGTCTATTTCATGCTATTTCGCTTTCTCAATGGCGCAGCGTAAGTACACACTTAAACAAAAATATATTTTACTTTCACATTTCCCTGTCAAACAATAAAGCCAAGTTTATCAGGCAGTTTACAAGGCAGACACAAGCTGCCTGCATTGCGAAATGAGAGTCCCCAGCAAGATACTGTTAGGCCTGGCGTTGCCACATCAACACAATTCACTTTCAGCTGTTAACATTTGACATGAGCCTTAACATAAGCATGAGATAAACAAACAGCACATAATCCAAATTCAATGATACACACATACATATGCAGTCAATTGTCCGTCGAGCTCTCTCGCTCTCTCACTCTCTCTCTTTCTCTCCCTCTCTGTCTCTCTCTCTCGCTCTCTCTGTGTTGATCTAGTGACACACGGCCAGCATGGTTGGGGGTATTCGGGCGCCGAGGTGTTAATTCAATTAACTATGTTATAAATAACAACAAAATATTTGAGCCGCAATATCGTGACTGTTTATGCTAATTAAGACTCTGGCCAGTTGTGCGAGCGTACAAACATATTTTGTAGATATTATCATATTACAGGCCTGCCGCATGCGAAATTGCCCCAAAAAAAAAAAAAAAAATCAAAAGCCCAAAACAAAAATGGGGGGAAAATAGCATTTGCCTTGGCATCTCTGAGTCAGCCGGCAAAATCCCAGAGGCAGGCCACAACTCCCCGCTACTCTCCTCAACCTCTCTGCCCCCTGCACTCTAGCTGCTATTTGCAGATTGTGACTGTATTGATGTTCATTAGTTTTGCCAATCGTTTGCTAATTGCTTATGCGAATTGAAACTGGGAGTCGATTTTACACAATAACATTAATCGGCCATGACTCGTCACGTTTCGCGCTCTCACTCCTTCTCTCTCTCTCTCTCTCGCTCGCTCGCTCTCACTGGCTGACTGCTATGAAACTGCATGTTAGCTTCATTTAAAATTTGCTTTAGCTTGCTGATAATTGATTGAGTTTCTTTGTTTTCTTTACAGGCTGGGCGGCAGTGGTCCTGTCATCTGGTCGTATTTCGCCGAATTCCAACCGAAAGCGAAACGCGGCTCCATGCTTAGCTTCATGGCTGCCTTCTGGACCTTTGGTAATCTGTTTGTGGCCGGCCTGGCCTGGCTGATCATTCCGACACAAATTGGCGTTACATCGCCATATTTCACATACAATTCGTGGCGCATATTTTTGCTGGTTTGCTCGTTCCCATCGTTTCTGGTTGGCTTTCTGCTCTTCTATCTGCCGGAATCGCCCAAATTTTTGCTGACTCGCGGCAAAAAGGACAAAGCTCTGGCCATATTCCGCGGCATCTTTGTAACGAACACACGCAAAAAGCCCGAAGAGTATCTGGTATACGATCTGGAGGTCGACGAGAAGCTGGCCACAGAGAGCGCCGTCGGCTTTAAGGGCAAATATCATCGCATGATCACCGGCATGGTTGATCACAGTCGCGACCTCTTCAAATCGCCAATATTGAGATTTACGCTCGTCTCGATCACCATCAATTTTACATTCCACATTGGCTACTACGGCCTGATGATGTGGTTCCCCGAGGTGTTCAATCGCTACGAGGAGTTCGAGAAGTCCCATCCACAGCAACAGGCCGACATCTGCACCGTCACCGAGTACGTGGTCAATCAGAGCCAGGCGGCCAGCAATAATGGCACCTGCAATTCGGATATACCTTCGTCGGTGTTCATGGAATCGCTGATAACGCTCGCCTCCGCCCTGCCGGCCAATCTGTTTGCCATATTGGGCATGGATATGCTGGGCAGACGATTCTTTTTGATTGCCGGCACCATGACCGCCGGCATATGCTCTGCCCTGATGTACTTGGTGCGCAGCTCGTTGCAGAATCTGCTCGTCTCGGCCGTGTTCAGTGGCGCCATATCGGCGGCAAATGCGGCGCTCGATTGTCTCATCACCGAAGTATTCCCCACCAAGTTGCGTGCGACCGGCGTTGCCATATCGATGGTAGCGGCGCGTCTTGGTGGCATCATTGGCAACATTGTGATTGCCCAGCTGCTCGATCATTTCTGCCCGGTGCCAACATTCATTGTATCCGGCCTCCTTATTGGCGGCGGTCTCATGTGCCTCCTGCTGCCCAATACGACGCGAAAGGAGCTCAATTAATATCCAACTGGATAAATTCTTGATAAGCGTCAAAGCGTCAACTCAACCCACTCAATATAATACCCAAAAAAAACCAACTAAATACGGTATATACCAAAACAGCCAAAAAATAACAGAAGGAAATACTAGAACTTCCCCCCCAAACCCCCCCACCCGCCCCCACACCCTTCAAGCACTCAGCCCCTCGTATTGTCTTTTCTTTGTACGTATGTATTTACGCATATTACGATTTTTGCGGATCGTCAGTAATTATGATTAATGATAACGATAACGATAACGATTTTTTTTTGTGTCTAGCTTTTAAGAGGAAATACCGTTTCATTTTCGTTCTTCTTTTCAATTATTATTATTTTTCTTTGTCCAACGGAATTTAAAAATGCCCTAAAGCCATTGAGAAGATATATATATATATATATATATATATATAGAGTACACACATGCCCATTAAAATATATATACATATGTGTGTATATGTATCTTTTCTATGTCTATCGATAACAATTTATCGATATGTATGTATTTTGTAGTTGTTGGTAGTAAGTAAAACAAAAAAAAAAAGGAAATAAAAGAAAAAAAAACTTAAAAAAAAAAATAAATAGCAAAAAAAACTAATTTGGCAAGCGCCGGCGCCAGCTAAAAGCAGCAGCAGCAAAAACATATGAAAGAGAAGGAAAGAGGAAGTGTGTGTGAGAGAGAAAGAAGGAGAGAGAGTTGATTGGGTTGAGGATCGGGCTGGATGGCAGCAGAAGAGACGAAGGATCAAGCAGGGATCAATGCGAGAGCAGCAACGCCTGCTGGCAGTTATTGTTGTTATTATTATTAATATTATTATTGCTATTATTATTGCTATTATTAATGCATGTTAAATAATAATACACATACATATATACCTACCTACCTATACATACAAACACATATATATAATTCAAACTAAATACTAAAAACTAAAACAACCAACAACAAAGTTTTAATGTATACATTAATATACATTATTACCATGAAGATTATTATTATACATATTTTTTTTTTGTTTTTTTTTCTCTCTCAATCGTTATTTAGGGCAGAGCACAGGAAGAAAACGATAATTTGTAAATTTTAGTTAACATATGTTATAAAAATACAAACAAAAAAATTAAAAAAAAAAAGAAACGTTATTATATTACCTAAAACAATGAAAAGCATATAAACAAAAATTCCCAAATACAAAATAAACATCACGCAACAAAAAAAAAATATTTTAATCTTTTATTTATTTATTTTATTTAAATGTTTCCATTTTTAACAAATTAAAATCAGTTGAACTGCAGTACTTTCGTTTTGTGACCTATTCCGCCAACAGGCGCGGAAAATGAGTGAAAATGGATTAAACGCAATTATCACGCGTTTTTCTACATATCTTTAAAGTTCTATATTCAAATATATATATACTCTCTATTGAAATGCATTTTCTTAAATTGTATGTGAAATTTATTTAAGAAAAGTTTCTTTAATAAAAAATAATCATTATGATTGTATGTTCCAAATTGTATTTTATTCAACGTAGAATGGAAGAAATATGACAAAATTATCCCAAAATATAAAACAAGACATAATTATATAAAGCAAGTGTGACAATTTGAAGCAGCTGAAGAACTGGAATTCTTTGAGGAATTATGAATTATACGAATCGAATAATTTGTTGGCAGAGTCTAATGTTAGGCTGTCCGCAGAATTAATGAATTAATTGAACCAAGGCTGCAAAACAGAGTCGGAATTCTCATTTTTATGCCTCAACAATCAAACGAATCCTACGACAATTCAGATCCCAATTCTTAACATTTTCTTCGTGGTTCCAATGTCTAAATAACTGCGACTTCAACTATTCTACATACACATAGCCATACAAGCACGCGCCAAACCTCAGGGCAGGAGGAACAGATTATTTCGACAGGTTGAACCATTTAAATGCTGGGAACAGATTATATTGAAAGGTTGAACCAGTTAGCTACTTGGAACAGATTACTTCAAAAAGTTGAACCAGTAAGCTACTGGGAACAGATTATATCGAGAGGTTGAAACTTAACTGCTGGGAACAGATTATTCCGAAAAGTTGAACAAGCTAACTGCTGGGAACAGATCATTTCAACGCGTTCAACCATTTAACTGCTGGAAACAGATAATTTGAAAAGGTTGAACCAGTTAGAAGCTGGGAACAGATTAACTCGAAAAGTTGAACCAGTTAGCTACTGGGAACAGATTGTTTCGAAAGGTTGAGCTCATTAGCTGATGGGAACAGATCATTTCGAAAGGTTAAACCAGTTAGGAGCTGAGAGCAGATTATTTCGAAAAGTTGCATTACAGTTTGAGAGTCAATCTTTGGGCTTACAGTCTGAGAGTCACGTAGAAGTCGCTCGTCTTGCCAATTACCTTTTGAGCAGAGTATTTGTCAGTCGGTTGGATCCGACTGCCTATTAATTTAGTTGCTTAAATTGGGAAAATAAAAGTAACTTAATTAATCGTGCGAGAGCACCAAATGCAGCTGCCACTTATGCTATGTATCTTATTGATTAGGGCGAAGTTCAATGGATGTCTAGCCAGGCTGCCACGCCCACAGCCCCACCCACAAGTCCAGCCAGTTACTGTGCGGTACATTTTGGTATTTACGGCACGCAAAACATCCAAACAAGCTAAATATACATGCATTTAAAAGCATTTCAGAGATACAGATACAAATGCGTATACGAGATACATTTGTATCTGTATCTGGTATCTGCATTTGCTGTACGTGGGATGCGCGCACACGCGACTTACCTCATATTTATTTGCTCAATGAATTTTTGCAGCGTCAGCCAAATGCTGGCAAAGTTAGCTTAAAACCAGAATTAACGTTAATTAAATAAGTACACAGCTAGAGTCAAATAGACACGTTCAATAGACACATGTACAGATATATGAATATATATTTATCTATATATCTTTATCTATATATATATATATATGGCTCTAGTCGCAGGCAAAAGCTTCGTCGGGGCATGCTTGGAAAAATCAACATCAGGAGAAAGCCGTACATCTGACTAATATCCCAAATAACTGAAGAACTGAACTGTGCTTTGATTTCTGGCAATTTCGAGAGACTTAAGATCTATAATAAAAAAAACGTGACTCATTTTTGAAATGCCACGTCAGCTAAGACATGTACTTAGTTTTTACCATGATTAAACGACTAGGGGATACCCTGAACCCTCTTCTTCCAACATCAAATGCATATATATATTCTATTTTAGAAGCTATATGTCAAGTTTGGGGACTCTAGCTCTTATTATTTACCAAAATTGCCCAAAAAACAGGATATCGATATCGATTTTTATCGATTGCTTGGAAACGGAGTAAGTTATCGATCACTCGATCTGCGTAGGCACTAGGCGTAGGAACACCTACAGCTAAAATTTCAAGTCTCTAGCTCCTTATAGGTTCTGAGATCCTTGCGTTCATACATACGGACAGACAGACGGACATGGCTATCGACTCGGCTATTGATGCTGATCAAGAATATATATACTTTATGGGATCGGAGATGCTTCCTTCTGCCTGTTACATACGTTTGGATTTCGCACAAATACAATATACCCATAGACCCATTTTTAATGGGTTCAGGGTATAAAAAGCGTGATGTAACCCCTTGCCATTTTGTCGATTTGGGGCAAAATTTTGGATTTCCTTTTTTTGATGCCAATCGATAGAAATGATCCTTACGAGTCAAAAATTGTATAAAATTATAAAATCGGACATGATTTGACGGAAAAATCCAAAAAAAATCATCAAAAAGGTTAACTTTACGAACTAATGGTTTTTTGTCTTTAACAATTTTGAACCCATCGATGTTTAATTTGTTTGAATGCCAATTGATGGTAGGGATCCGTACGCATTCAAACAGGTATAACATTTTAAAATCAGACATTATTTACCGGAGATATTAAAAAAAAATCATCGAAAAAGTTTCGATTTTCGCACCGACCTCTATTTCGAAAAAAAAAACCTGATGATGTGTTTTGGAACGTCATATCTCCGCGTGGAGTTATGTCGTTTTGCAACGTCATATCTCCGTGGAGTAATGTCGTTTTGGAACGTCAAATCTCCGCGGAGTTATGTCGTTTTGGAACGTCATATCTCCGCGCGGAGTTATGTCGTTTTGGAACGTCATATCTCCGCGCGGAGTTATATCGTTTTGGAACGTCATATCTCCGCGCGTAATTATGTCGTTTTGGAACGTCATATCTCCGCGGAGCTATGTCGTTTTGGAACGCCATATCCCCACGCGGAGTTATGTCGTCTTGGAAGGTCATATCTCCGGTCATATCTCTCGAAAAAGTTTCGATTTACGCACCGTCCTCCATTTCGAAAAAAAAAAACCTGATGATATGGAAGGTCATATCTCCGCGTGGAGTTATGTCGTTTTGGAACGTCATATCTCCGCGCGAAGTTATGTCGTTTTGGAACGTCATATCTCCGCGCGGAGTTATGTCGTTTTGGAACGTCATATCTCCGCGCGGAGTTATGTCGTTTTGGAACGTCATATCTCCACGTGGAGCTTTGTCGTTTTGGAACGTCATATCTCCGGTCATATCTCTCGAAAAAGTTTCGGTTTACGCACCGTCCTCTATTTCGAAAAAAAAAAAACCTGATGATTTGGAAGGTCATATCTCCGCGTGGAGTTATGTCGTTTTGGAACGTCATATCTCCGCGTGGAGTTATGTCGTTTTGCAACGTCATATCTCCGTGGAGTTATGTCGTTTTGGAACGTCATATCTCCGCGTGGAGTTATGTCGTTTTGGAACGTCATATCTCCGCGTGGAGCTATGTCGTTTTGGAACGTCATATCTCCACGTGGAGTTATGTCGTTTTGGAACGTCTTATCTCCGCGCGAAGGTATGGCGTTTTGGAACGTCATATCTCCGTGGAGTTATGTCGTTTTGGAACGCCATATCCCCACGCGGAGTTATGTCGTTTTGGAAGGTCATATCTCCGCGCGGAGTTATGTCGTTTTGGAACGTCATATCTCCGCGTGGAGCTATGTCGTTTTGGAACGTCATATCTCCGCGCGAAGGTATGTCGTTTTGGAACGTCATATCTCCGCGCGAAGGTATGTCGTTTTGGAACGTCATATCTCCGCGCGGAGTTATGTCGTTTTGGAACGTCATATCTCCGCGCGGAGTTATGTCGTTTTGGAACGTCATATCTCCGCGTGGAGTTATGTCGTTTTGCAACGTCATATCTCCGTGGAGTTATGTCGTTTTGGAACGTCATATCTCCGCGCGAAGGTATGTCGTTTTGGAACGTCATATATCCGCGCGGAGTTATGTCGTTTTGGAACGTCATATCTCCGCGCGGAGTTATGTCGTTTTGGAAGGTCATATCTCCGGTCATATCTCTCGAAAAAGTTTCAATTTACGCGCCGTCCTCTATTTCGAAAAAAAAAAAACCTGATGATTTGGAAGGTCATATCTCCGCGTGGAGTTATGTCGTTTTGGAACGTCATATCTCCGCGTGGAGTTATGTCGTTTTGCAACGTCATATCTCCGTGGAGTTATGTCGTTTTGGAACGTCATATCTCCGGTCATATCTCTCGAAAAAGTTTCGATTTTTGCACCGTCCTCTATTTCGGAAAAAAAAACCTGATGATTTGGAAGGTCATATCTCCGCGTGGAGTTATGTCGTTTTGGAACGTCATATCTCCGCGGAGTTATGTCGTTTTGGAACGTCATATCTCCGCGCGGTGTTATGTCGTTTTGGAACGTCATATCTCCGCGCGGAGTTATGTCGTTTTGGAAGGTCATATCTCCGCGCGGAGTTATGTCGTTTTGGAACGTCATATCTCTGCGCGGAGTTATATCGGTTTGGAAGGTCATATCTCCGGTCATATCTCTAGAAAAAGTTTCGATTTACGCACCGTCCTCTATTTCGCAAACAAAAAGTGATGATTTGGAACGTCATATCTCCGCGGAGTTATGTCGTTTTGGAACGTCATATCTCCGCGCGGAGTTATGTCGTTTTGGAACATCATATCTCTGCGCGGAGTTATATCGGTTTGGAAGGTCATATCTCCGGTCATATCTCTAGAAAAAGTTTCGATTTACGCACCGTCCTCTATTTCGCAAACAAAAAGTGATGATTTGGAACGTCATATCTCCGCGGAGTTATGTCGTTTTGGAACGTCATATCTCCGCGCGTAGTTATGTCGTTTTGGAAGGTCATATCTCCGCGCGGAGTTATGTCGTTTTGGAAGGTCATATCTCCGCGCGGAGGTATGTCGTTTTGGAACGTCATATCTCCGCGCGGAGTTATGTCGTTTTGGAACGTCATATCTCCGCGCGGAGTTATGTCGTTTTGGAACGTCATATCTCTGCGCGGAGTTATGTCGTTTTGGAAGGTCATATCTCCGGTCATATCTCTAGAAAAAGTTTCGATTTACGCACCGTCCTCTATTTCGAAAAAAAAAAACGTGATGATTTGGAAGGTCATATCTCCGCGGGGAGTTATGTCGTTTTGGAAGGTCATATCTCCGCGCGGAGTTATGTCGTTTTGGAACGTCATATCTCTGCGTGGAGTTATGTCGTTTTGGAACGTCATATCTCCGGTCATATCTCTCGAAAAAGTTTCGATTTACGCACCGTCCTCTCTTTCGAAAAAAAAAAAACCTGATGATTTGGAAGGTCATATCTCCGCGTGGAGTTATGTCGTTTTGGAACGTCATATCTCCGCGGAGTTATGTCGTGTTGGAACGTCATATCTCCGCGCGGAGTTATGTCGTTGTGGAAGGTCATATCTCCGCGCGGAGTTATGTCGTTTTGGAACGTCATATCTTCCTTCCGCCTGTTACATACATTTGGATTTTGCACAAATCCAATATACCCTCCTTATACCCATTTTTAATGGGTTCAGGGTATAAAAAGTTACAAAAAAAAACTTTTTTAATTTTTTAAAGAACATCTAAAATATGATCCTAGTTCATCTTTGTTGAATACCCATTCCATGTAAATTCTCTTTAAGCTACGCAACCTTCTAACTCTCATAGTCTGCCGCCTTTAAACAAATTGAAAAGGCGAGAAAGTTGGGATATCTATGGCACACCGAAGAGTTAATACTCTTGTAGAGATTTGCCTTACGCTTTAGCAGATATATGAGAAGAGTGAAGTTCGTCCATGCTGAGTTTGATGAAAATATCGTTTAAAATAGAATAAAAACGCATTTTATGACGGATTCTGCCTATAGAGCTATATAATATAGTAAAGCGGTCTTGATGGGATTTGTAGTAGAGATTGTAAATGCCTGGGTTGTTCAAGATATCTTGATGTACAATAAGGTTTTTCATAGAACCTAATTTTTGGACAATCGTTCCCATGACAGCTTTATGACATAGTGTCCCATATAGATAACACTTAGCATATGTACTAAAAGCATAGTAAAACTTTAAATGCTAAGCTTATAATCTGAAACTGATCTTCGACCGATCGTTCCCATGTCAGCTATAAGATATAGGGATCCCATTCGACTGATACAAGGATTTCTGTTGCCTGCAACGAAAAGTCAGACCGATGCAAGCTGTCAAGACGAAGCTTTAAAACTGAGAGACCAGTTCGCAAAGAATCAGACAGACGGACGGATGGACGGACATGGCAACTCGGCTGTTGCTGCTAATCTAGACTATATATGCTCTATAATGATGAATGAATGATGAATTCGTATAAATGATTAAGCATTTTTATCAATTATTAAAAATAAAAAGCAGAAAAAACAAAAACATATCTGCAGCTTGTTTCGACAAAGTGAAGAATTCAATTTATAAAATTAGTTTTTACATGCGAAACTTTGAATTAAGAAATTATTAAAAAATTAATTTAAATATTGGGGAACACGTCAAGCTAAGATATTTACAAAGTCGTTAGAATATTTTTTTATGTGTTTTTTTTTTTTTAATTTTATTTTTATTTTCACTAATTTTTGCAACATTTCATCATTAATTTTACATACATAGTTCTCATAATTTTTACAGCATTTTTGTCTTTTTTTTTTTTTGTTTTTTTTTTTCATAGTTTTTTTTAATGTTTTTTGTTTGTTTTTTTTTGTGTTTTTTTTTTCAATTGTTTCGACTCGAACAACTTTTAAACTTTTTACAGCATTTCAATGAGTTTTGCTTTTGTTATACATATTATTGGTAGCACAAACTTGTTACATGTACACATATATATATTTGTTTGTTTCTATATATATATATATATATATATATATATATAGATAGATGTATAGTAGGTATATCTATAGAATCGAGAATGCCAAACGAAGAGAAGAACGCAGAGGCAAAAGGCCGCATGGCGAACGCCTTTCTCAAAGCAGCGCGCAGCCTAAGAAGAAACCATGAACAATTTCAACTATGTATATGTAAAACGATTTAAAGAAATCGATTCTCGGTACTTGACTGGGATCGGGAGCATCTCTCCCAGCGTTGAATACTACCAGAAGTAAACGTTTGGTGGTCGCAGATTTGGATGGAACGCGTGTAAAACAAGGCGAAGAGTGAGCGTGTGGGTTCAGGAAGAGCTACGGATTTTTAAGGTTGTGCGTGCGTGTGTGTGTGTGTGTGTGTGTGTGTGTGTGTGTGTGAGTGTGTGTGGGTGTGTGCATTACTACCAGTTGATTATTAACATGTACAACTTGAATTCTGTTTATTACATATTGCATTTACATAATTATTATATTTATATATATTGCTTCCATATTCTGCAAATTTGCATCGCTCACAAATCAAATTGTTTGTGCGAATTGCACTTTGTTTGCTTAAATAAATAATGATGGACAACATGTTCATATGCTTTGTGATAAACGCGACTAAGTAAATACATATACATATATATACAGATATATATATATGTATATATGTTTAGATAACAGAATCAGAGACAAATAATATGCAATCGAAACAGCGTTAAACAAAAAAAAAGAGAAGTATAGTTTTAAAACAAATTGAAAATTTCGTTTACAAATTCGTTTAAACAAAAAAAAAAAAAAACGTGGCTAAGCGTTTAAACTAGAACTACAAACATAGCGAAAACATATGCAACGGGCGCCGCAATTCGGGCAATTCTTACAAACTCGGTTTATTACAATTTGCTTGCTATATTAACTGCGTGTGTGTGTGTGTGTGTGTGTGGTTGTGCCTGGGTGTGGGTGTGTGTTGGAGTGTATCTATTCTATTGCATATAATTATGTGGATTTGCTGTTGCTTGCTTTCATTTTGTTTATTATTTAACTGGAACAGCCGCCAAGTGAAAATTGATGTTGATGAATTTTTGCATTTTTTCTTTTTCTAATGCGCCTGTGTGTGTGTGTGTGTGTGGGTGTATCCTTGCTTGAATCAGTTAAGTTGCTGCTCAACACGAAGAGAAAAAATGTATATATGCATATATATATATATATATTTTATATCGTATGATTTTAATATAACTTTTCGCTTAATCCGTATTTATCTGGTATGCAACAACTTGCGCAACTGCATTACGGCCTGTGTTTTATTTTATTAATTGTTTATTTTATTTTAATATTTGTAGTTGTTTTGTTTTTTGGGGGGGGGTTTTTTTTGTATTTGTTATTGCTTGAATTTTGTGTGTGCGCGGCTTTAATCAATTCTCATATTTAGCTTGTTCTTGCCTCAAACTCCATACATTTGGTTGTGCCTCTCTCTCTGTGTGTGTGTGTGTGGTTGTTGTTCTTGTTCTTGTTCTTGTTGTTGTTGTTGTTGCTATTACATGTGTTGTTTTTGCTTAAGTTATTTGCTTTTGTTGTTGTTGCTTGCGCTGCTGTTGCTGTTGATGTTGCTGTTGCTGCTGCTGTTGCTGTTGCTGTTATTGTTGTTACGGCTGTTAATGCTTACTGCTAGCTGATACTGCTACTGCTAACGCCAAATTGCTAGTTACACTCGGTTACACATTTTGCATCACCTTTAGTTATCCAACCAGGACTCGCGTCATTCTGTATAATCCCACCAATCCTTTTCATAACCCTCGTGCACATGCTTGAGCAGAACTGTGCAGCGCTTCTCACAATATCTGCAAATTATAATTATATTACAAATAATCGAAAGTGTATAATAATAATATTGTTTATCGTATACCTATATTTATCCTGTACTTTCTGTTTAATATCAGCCAGATTCTCGGATGTAATATCACGTTCCAAGTACTCGGACAGCGTCTCCGTTGCCGACTCCAAATCCTTCTGATTATCCTCGAATATCATGGATTGATTGTTCTTTTTCAAGTAATACGCAAAGACGTATGTGTACATTAGGGTCTGGCGACATTGGCAGAGTATATCGACAGCCTTTTTCAGGAATTGCACCTGCCATTTGGCAACAAATAAAAGTTTTAGTTAATATATATGCATATATGCTGTTAACTAAATTCAAGATCTTCTAATCAGAAGCTGATATAAAAATGAGCTAAGCAAAGGCATGCCAAAACGTTCCCCACCTCTTTAGCAAATGCTCCTGGCTCAAGGGTTATCAAAATCAAAAGAAATTACACCCGCATTCTAAAAGATCATCTCATCGAATATTGTACCCCAAACTATAAAAGGGCATCAAGGGACATGCATAATTCCTGGCACTCTGCAGATGAAGATCTCTACATATGGGCAAAACTATTTTGGGCAATCTAATTCCGCATAGAATCGGTGCTTAGAGTCCGATCTTGATGCAGTTTTTTTTTTTTTTTTGCGCAGAAGTGTGCATAGTGAAAGTTTTCCCATTTTGGAGTTGAGCTATAATTGTATCTGTTATTAGATAATCTATTACAGAGCCTACAAGGTTAGTTTCCTGTATCTAGCTTTATTTATGTACCGAATTGCAAGAATCTACCTTGAGAAACATGTTATTCCCATTTCAAAGGAGGAGGTGCAAAAAATAAGTATTATGTTTGTATTCTGTATATCCCATAAGAGAGTCCGCATACCTAGTTTTATGTATCTAGCTTTAACAGTTCTCTATTTATTCTA